>NC_088402.1:41904663-42102163 GCF_034236695.1 Oncorhynchus nerka
ATAAACAGTATTATTCCAGAATGCAAAAACAGCGTTTAAACTACGTAGTGTCATTAACCCTTCAAGCGTTTTAAAGACGCTACTTGTTCCTGTCACATGGTCTAAGGGAAACCACGAGCCTCTTTAAACACGAACTGTTCCTCTTCACCACGACCATTAGAGCCTGAGACCACATTCAAAATATGTTTCAGAACAATGGCTCAATAATTCAGAAAATGTCATATTTGGAGATATATATTTTTTTACGTGGTTCCGTGACACTTGGTGAGCGCGCGTGCCTCTGGGCAGTACATGGTATACTGCTAAAAAGAACATTGACTGAGGAGATGAGAGATCTCCCCAACGCTCATACGCTGGTGGACGCACAATCACGAACACACACATACACACAGCGAGGACGTATGGTTCTGCGCTAGTCGTTCCTTAACTCAGGCCAGACATTTGAATTAGAAAGCTATTTTGAAAGCGGACAATATTTTCTCAGGCTGATCTGCTAGTGTCCCTCCGTGTGTGTGTGTGTGTGTTTGTGTGTGTGTGTATAAGGTCACTAAGGTCTGCTAACATGAGATGGTGGTCACTGACATCTGACAGTGTACTGTAGAAGGGCTCCCTCTATAGGTTGGTTAAAGAACTGCATCTCTCCACACTCACACAAAGAGAAGGAGAAAAACACGAGACGGCCCCTTCTCCTACAGAAGCGTGGGCTCTCGTCTGCACACCTGAGAAAGGGGAGGAGTGATGTCTACCAGGGCATTAGCTAGTCTGTTTAATCACAGCGTCTCAACGACCCACAGAGACGAACAAACAGCTGAACCAGAGGAGAGAGAGGCAGACAGCGGGAGTCTCACTGTTTCACTCCCTCACGGAGGAGAGGAAAGAGAGTTTGGAGTTTTGAGGTTCATGGGCATCTATCTTTTGATCATGCTCTCTCAACTTATTCCATGGAAAGCTCTAGAAGAGGGTCTTGGTGTATCTGTTACGCAGGTCCAGAATTCTGTGACTGAACAATAACAGTGGAGATGACTCTCTCCCCTGCATCCACGAGGAGTGTGTGTATATGTGTGTGTGTTTGTATATATGTGTGTGTGTGTGTCATTCTTTGGATGCTGCTCTTCTAAGTCCCTGTGGAAAGCGCCTGGGGCTCCCCTGCTGACATCGCTGCGCCTCGCCCGCCGCCCTATTTCACATCGAATACTGTGGATCAACACACACTCCGCGCCCTCCATTTCACACTGCTCGCTTCCTCTCGCGCACACACACACACACACACAGTCTCGTACAACTAACCTTGTGGGGACACACATTTCCGTCCCATTCAAAATCCTATTTTCCCTAAACAATAACCTGTACCCTAACCATAACCTGAAAACCTAACTATAACCTTAAACCTAATCCTAGCTCCTAACCCTAAAACTAACCCTAGCTAGAAAAACCTAAGCCTAATTCTAACCCTAAATTTAACCTTAAACTTAAACCCTGTAGAATAGTTTACTATTCTTGTGGGGACTTCTGGTCCCCACAAGTATAGTTAAAAAGGTCCACACACACACACACACACACACACACACACACACACACACACACACACACACACCCCATCTGGCGGCGCTAGGATATTGAGAGGGATAATTATCATGAACAGTTACAGTATGCATTACTCACAACCATTTCAATCAATACGAGGAGCAACAAAAACAGAGTGTGTGACGCATTATAAAACTGCTCCGTCGGTGCATAAACCGCTATTGGTATTTGAAGTTGTTTTTGTAATAAAAACCCATGCATTTAGGAGTGTGTCAGTGTGCATTTTGGGAGAGTTCAAGACAGACGAGAGACGGATAGAGAGAGACGGGAGAAACCACCCAACTGAGCTTTGTCACAATAACGTGTCACACGTAGTGCTGTCAACACAGGCTGACAGGGGAGAGAGAAGAGAGGGATCTCTCTCTCTCTCTCGAAGTGAGGACTGTAATTACACTCTCAGTGGCCCTTCAGACACGCTGGACTGAGGAGCTGTTTAATATGAGTACAATGTACTCAGGTATATTACATTGTTTTGAGAAACTCCTGAGAACGAAGACTGATAGATCCCCAGATTTTCAACACTGCTAAGTGTAAAACCCTGACTCATTGTGTATTAAAGTGAAAATGATAGTTTTGGGACAAAGCGATTATTTCTGAGTCTGACTGGAAAATGGAGCTTCAGGGAGCAGGGTAATATGATTTATGACAAAACTTCAATAGCCAAAAACATTGGAAAACTGAATCAGGAATAGCATGCAAATTGTAAGCCGAAAATTGACTAGACCATTCAAATGAGTGTGTTTGGTATTTCAGACACTACTTCCACACTTGAAAAACATGTGCGCACTCGTTTTAAAGGGAGATAAGTTAATACACTTACCAGTTCTTTCATATGATGAGTCAGAACACTGTTCAAAGGATTACTTCCAATAGCCCTCTTTCTCACACCCAACTGAGGATGAGTTACTCAAATCGGTTTTGATCTTCCATCCGACACCGTAATTGCAATAAGGTGGAAACTGAAATTTCCCCCTGTTTAATTTGCACTAGCTCAACCACTGCTGTATCTCTCTCTACCTATCGCTCTCTCTCGATCCCTCTCTTGCCTTTTTACCACCCACACAATTCAGTAAATTGCAATTTCCAGGGTGCCTTATTGAAGTCTATGATTAGTGAGCTGTTACACTCTGAGAGAGAGGGCGAGAGAGAGAGAGGGCGAGAGAGGGAGAGGGCGCGGGAGGAAGGGAGAGGGTGAGGGAGGGAGAGAGAGAGAGGGTGCGGGAGAGAGGGGGAGAAAGAGGGCATCTGAGGGAGAGAGAGAGAGAGAGTGAGGGAGAGAGAGAGAGAGAGAGTGAGGGAGAGAGAGAGAGAGAGCATGTGAGAGAGAGAGAGAGGCACGTGAGCGTGAGAGGGAGAGAGAGAGGGCACGTGAGAGAGAGAGAGTGAGAGGGCGTGGGAAAGAAAGGGCACGAGAGAGAGGTCACAGGAAAGAGAGAGGTCGCGGGAGAGAGGCCGCGGAAGAGAGAGAGAGAGGGCGTGGGAGAGAGAGAGTGCGGGAGAGAGAGAGAGGACGCAAGAGAGAGAGAGAGAGAAAGAGAGAAAGAGAGCGGGAGAGATGTCGCAGGAGAGAGAGAGGTCGCGGGAGAGAGAGA
Source organism: Oncorhynchus nerka (assembly GCF_034236695.1). Taxonomy (NCBI): domain Eukaryota; kingdom Metazoa; phylum Chordata; class Actinopteri; order Salmoniformes; family Salmonidae; genus Oncorhynchus; species Oncorhynchus nerka. Next base: position 41,907,840 of record NC_088402.1, read on the forward strand.
GGTCGCGGGAGAGAGAGAGGTCGCGGGAGAGAGAGAGAGAGGTCGCGGGAGAGAGTTCACGGGAGAGAGATAGAGGTTGCGGAAGAGAGAGAGGGAGCGGAAGAGAGGATGCAAGAGAGAGAGAGAGAGAAGAGAGAGAGTGTGGAAGTGGATGGATGCTTTAGTAGATTCTTATACAGTATACTGTTATAAAAAATTGAACTGTCACTGTAGGGTGAGTGCACATTGTCTAACATCACCCTGTTGCTACAGGGTTGACTTGGTAGCCAGGCAGCGAGATCTAAAGTGAGACTGGAGGGCAACACCAGGCAGAATGAAAAACAACAGTGGTGCTGAAGACACGGACAAAGAACTTTCCCCCTCTCCCGTTCCCTGACATGGCTAATAAATCACAGAGACGCAATCAATCATCAGGCATCAATGGCGCCTCAAGATCGATTCCCATGCCCCTACCTCTGATGGAACATGAAACACACACAGCAACACTCTTCCTCTCATCCATCCATACACACACACACACACACACCAACATATAAACAATCAGTCACTGACGTGTCAAATGATATGACAAACCCTTCCTTTGCTAGCTCTCCTTTGCTAGCGAAGCATATATTTAATTAAATCTCATTGTGACATTCCTGGTCAGATAAAGGTTGAAATGAATGCCTGTACACTCTTAGAAAACAAGGTGCTAAGTAGAACCATATTAGGTTTCTTTGGTTTGTCCCCACATGGGAACCATTTTTTGGTGCTAAGTAGAACCCTTTGCAGAATCCTCCCAACTGAGATTTTGGAAAAAAACAGGTAATTTATAGAAAGGTCCCTGAATTTTGCAATCCTAATAATAAACACACATGAATTGACACTGGATGAAAAGGTCCAAACAAAGAACAACACATTCTCCCTGTCACGTCAGCCAAATCTTCAAACCATAGCCATATTAACCAATCGACTTATCCCTACTGAGATTAAAGGTTAAAAACAGATAAGATGAAGGTTTCCGCAAATCAGGATGAGGGTCAGTTCGAATTAGTCACTCAATTCAGGAAGTTACTTGAATACAAAATGAAAATGGAAAAGCTTTTGAAATACATGGCTTCTTCCTTTTCGGCATTATTGTTCAATCCTTAGAAAATGGATGCCGTTTATTAAATGATTGCATTGGAATATCAGCTCATTTCCTGAACTGATTGACGTCAATTCGAATTGGAATTGACCCAAACCTTGCCACAAGCGTAAACCTCGCCCATCTCCTAGACTCAAGCGAACACTATTTGAACCCAGGTCTACATCGCAGCAACTTGACAGTAGATGAAAGGACAGAAGAGGAACACTTCCTCCCTGCGGAGACGCATTAGCTATTGGCATCGGTAAGATGATTGATCGCGCGCTTCAACACCTCCGCAGAACATCTTGAAAACTCGACTGGCTCTTTTGGCCCTGACCCTCAGAAGAACCCCAAACGAGGACATCGATTCCCTCCAGCGAGACGACCGCTCTATCTGGGCCCTACTCTGCGGAGGAAGTCGGCGCTCAAACACTCAGCGCCAAGCCCCGAGGATTGTGCAGGGATTTTATTTCACACATTCGGAATTGAATTACTTCAGCGATTAATTAAATCGCGCTGACTTCAGTTTGAACTCGCGAAAGGGCTACAGATTCTGGGACGTTACAATTTGCCTTGGCACCAAAACCCTACTTCTGAGGAACTCCGAGACCGGTGCTTTAAAAAAAAACTTGGGTCTGTGAGTCTCCGTGTTCTTTAGCTTTCATAGAAAGATCTCACACTTCAGTAATGAAGACTTCTTCCAAAGCCAGTATCATCTAATAGAATGAGCGTTCACCTTCATTTCCAGTCTCCGAGATAATGCTCAAGACATAATATGTCATAATCAAACACCGTAATATGTCTTATCTGCTTGAGACTCTCAGGTACATGCTCACATGCATACATACAGGCAAAGCATATGCTCTCTCGCTCCCACAGCCAGGCTAAGTGATGAAGTTGAAACAGACAGAGAACTGCAAATGGCTTCCAGGCTCTTCGTCAGTCTGCATTCAGAACGACCTCTTCTGTTATAGCCTGTCTCGGCTATATAGTCAAAGAGGGGTTGTTTTATTTCCCTGGGCATAACATTATGGCTCCTGATTAACATACACAGGCCGATTCACTTGCGAACACACACACACACACGCACACACAAACACACCCACACGGATACACACACACTGCGGCTAGCTTCCATCTTCCAAACGCAGGAATGAGCAAACAGACACACACACACACACACACACACACACACACACACACTGGCTAGCTTCCGTCTTCACTGGCATTTCCCCCCCTGCCTGTCAGAGCAGCGGGGTATTGAGAATAATGGAGAGGGAACGTTGAGGGCATTGACTGACAGGTGGAGTAATACACATGAAGAGGTGACCAGCCTGGGCTGCTATCAGAGCAGCAGGTAGACGTCCTGGAGAGAATGTAAACAAGAGTCCTCTCCGTCTGTCCCCCCTCATTCCAGGCATCTGGAGGAGAGGTGGATTTCCTGGGTTAGGGGAGGAAGAAAGCGTGGGGGAGTGGAGTGTGGTAAGGGCGAGACATGACAGCAGGGAGATGACGTAGATAACGTAGATGACGCTCCCATCCTGTTCCACACACAAAGGATCTCATTCTGCCATCTGTTGTAGTTTTTTTAAATTGAACCTTTATTTAACTAGGCAAGTCAGATAAGAACAAATTCTTATTCACAATGATGCCCCACCCCGGCCAAACTCTAACCCGGACAATGCTGGGCGTTTGTGTGCCGCTCTATGGGACTCTCAATCACGGCCGGTTGTGATACAGCCTGGAATCGAACCAGGGTCTGTAGTGACGCCTCTAGCACTGAGATGCAGTGCCTTAGACCGCTGCGCCACTCAAGAGCCCATGTGTGAAATTTGCCCTCCCAGTTTCCTCCCCGTCTGTCCCTCGCTTTTCTTCTTTTAAATCCTCCAGCCTCCCCTCATCATCCCCTTTCGGACTATCTCCATTCAACCCCCTCCCCTCTCCCTCTTCCTCCCTATCTCCCTCTTTCTTTCCCTGTGTGTCTGCCCGGCTGCAGTTGATTGATGATGATAGTGTTCTCTCAAGGACAGACGCCTTGTTAGAGACAGACCAGTACATTCGGACAGGGGGGGGGATGAAATTAAAAAGAGCAGAGCTCCCCAATCCCTGCCTTCCTTGGAGCGGGCCCCGGGCCCTGCAGCGTCTCAGGTGAGAAAGAATTCCTGTCACTGGGGGCCGGAGGGGGGCCGAGGGCGGACCTGGAAGGGGGGGTTGGCGAGAGGCTTTGACGGTCCAGACTGGGCCCCTCTGTATCCCCTCCAGGGGGGCTTAGGTGGTTTGGAGGCCTGGCCATCCCACAGAAAGACGTACGGATGGGGGTCTGATTAATGATACAGAAGCCGTGGTATTCATCACTGCCCCAGAACCCTACATGAGAGAGGGGGCCTGGCGAAGGTTCTTGAGTTGTTGTTTTTTTCTGTCTTTTTCTTTTTTTTTTTTTTCACTTCTTTCATCTGACTAAAAGAGGCACTGGGATTTGAGTGGAAGGACGGGGGGGGGCAGCACAAGGAGGAAGGAGGAAGGAGATATACGTATGACAAAGGATAAGCAGTTGGAAATGAAAGACAAGGGGAGTAGACGGAGGCAGTACTGAAACGCAATGGAGGACAAAATCTGCAAATAGCCATAAACATTTAATCACTTGTATGAGATGATTTGTAGTAAATATAGATGATCATACACGTCTATGAACTGCAAGCTATTAGTAACACATGTAAATGGCTTTGTCTTCATTTACTCATTGGCTTTCCCAATGCCTGATTAAATCTAGTCTGTACATGCAAGGCAGGTTATTGGTTTCGTGTCCCCATTCGCGCACACACACCCATCAGAAGCTATAAAGCCTTGTTCTCTTCACTCCTGCACTCTCTTCACTCCAATAATGATCGTGAGATCATCACCAGCAAGGGTAAACAAGAGTTAGGATTCCTTTAATCCCAACGTCACACACAGCTATACTTGCAAGGACTCACGCGCGCACGCAGACACACATACATACAGTTAGATTCGCAAGGACACCCACGCACACACAGTACCTGATGTGTCACATATAACTGCATGTGTGTGTATGTGTGTAGCTCGACATAGATTCTTTGATAAGGAAATGCTGCACGCGCGCACATTAAACCGTGCAAGTATGCACACACACACTCACACACATCAAAGGCAGGTCCCTAATTGCAGCAAACATGCTTTCTAAGACCTGTAACTGATAAACAGCTTAATTTCCACCCATATCTGTGGTCTGCTTACTGAAGACTCCATACTCTTCCGTTGACACTTCTGAGACTCATGCAACATTTATACCAGTCTGGAAAATGAACTCTAAGATTGCTGACTTTATTATAAGGAACATTTACACATCCAACTGACCTCAAAATCAACCCGAGGCGATTAAGAGCGGGGAATATGAAGTTCACACTAGGGTTTTATCAAGAGATCCTCAGCTACATTTAAAGTTCTGTGTTTAATATCTTCGCGTTAAGTATCGATAGTTAAATAGCCAAACTGGGACCCACAAATTACAGTGGGAAAGGGAGTGTGCCAAGGCACAGCCATGGATGTCTTTACCGAGCAGACTGCCAGAGCAGAAATAAGACCACTGAGCCTTCCAGTTCATACTTCACACGCCTTTTTCATGCCTTATAACTCTCCATTACTATCCAGCGACTGCTTTAATAACGAAACCGGCAGTTTCTTTGTCAGTAATCCGCCTTCTTTGTTTATTCTCCACTTCAGCCATTTTTGGTCTAACACAATGTTCAAATATATGCAACAAAGGGCATTAATATTGGATAAGGCGGGAATATTACAACGCGTCCCTCACTGGAGGCGAGTCAGGATTTCACTCGGCAATATATGAGGGATTATGAATTACTTGTCGCTACATTATTACTCTCGCTCTCTCATTATGTAGTGTCGGCGCAGCACTGTGGAGGGATGCTAAAACAGGTAGCAGCCACTTAACGGGGGAAAAAACAATAAAGCCTTGGCGTTACGGGCGGACGGCGGTCACCCTCCCGCCACCAAGGAGAGAGGGGTGGTAAAGCTGATAAATATCCTGACCCAAAGGGCTCTGGCGAAGCGGCTGACATCCAGCGCTTTACCGTGTCACATTGGTGGCCGTTCTCGTTAAAAACACATTAACCCCCCAGTCCCCAAAGCCGCGGCAGCCTGCCCGCCGCGGGGACCTATTTAATGTGGCGTCGGGAATGGAGAGAGGAGAGAGGATTCTGGCTGGCTGTGTCCGAAGAGAGGAGAAGAGGGGTCCTGGAGACAGAGATAACTAGCCCTGCCTCTACCCTCGGAGTTCAGGTGTCAGCATTTAATTGATACCGGGCAATTAAAGGCGCTCATCTAACCTTGGGGGGGGGGGGGTCAGGCAGGGTGAGAGCCGGGGTGAGAGGGAGGTGGCGTTGGTGCTGGGAAAATACAGGAGTAAGCGTTTACTGTAGATCATTAGTAAAAAAAAAAGTGTAGGGGGAAAGGAGGAAGGGAGAGCGGAGGGTGGAGGCCTCGACATATAAAAGGCACTGGAGCTTGAGGGCAAGAGGGACGAAGAAAGAGAGGGATGTATGGATTAAGTGGGGGAGAGAGGGAGAGAGGGAAAGAAAGTGAAGGGAAAGACAAAGGAGTTGAAGAGGAGGCAGGGCGACAGAGGAGAAGGCGAGACAAAGAGAGAGAGCGAGCGAGAGCGTAAGACGAGAGGATGATAAAAGATTGGGCCTGGATGACAGTAGAATAGATACACTCAGAGGGGAATGAGATGGAGGTGGCAGGGGAGAGTCACAAAATGTCGGACAGGGAGATAAGTAGACATAGAGCGCGGGGGCGGCGCTGTCTTCTCTTTTATTAACACCGCAGTTTCCGGCACTCGAGTGGGGAGGAGAAGGCTAAACACTGTGTCTGTCAATGGGTGACCAGCTGGAAGAGGGAGCCAGCTATCTGAGAAGGCAGGGTCAGCCTCATAAAAGAGGAAGGGTCAGCACTACTCAGGTGAGGAGAGGCTCTCCTGTATAATCTCGTCAGACAGTAGAAGGCCCTTTGATGGATTGCTTTCTCAGCACCAAGGATGAAGCGGAAGAGTAGACCTACCTACCGGCCTGCACTGTACGTCTGACTGTGTGAGGTAAGAGGTAGAGTGAGCTGTCCAGGTAAAAAAAAACAGCCAACATCAGCAGCTCTCCGCTTGTCTAGCTCGGACTCCAGCCCTTGAGGGTGGGCTGAGGTTGGTGGGAGTGGAGATTCTGTGGCTGGAAGAAAATAACAGGATGGGGCCAGAGAAACAGGTGCAGCAAGCTGCTGAACAGCCTGATGAGACGATGGAAGTGCATACTTTGCTGACACCTATGGAATTTTCTCCTCCAATTAATAATACAACTCCCATCCCTCCATCTCCCTCCCTTTGTTTTGTGATGTACACTACATCAGCCTTTCTTAAAGCATGACCCAAAGTGGGTCCGCCGACCTGTTAATGGTGGGTCGCAACGTGTCAGATTAAATGTATAATAATTTAATTCATTACTGGAATTGATTTGGCCAAGTGCAACTGCGGTCTCTGTTCAGTTCACTCTCTGCTTAGCAGCGGTTTTACTCAGTTTGGCAGCTGCGCTAGTGGGAGAGGCCCGTGTGCTTCGCGGGTTTACCTGATCTTTTTCCTGGAGTTTTCTTGAAGATCACTCCGCTAAACACGACAGCAGCAGAGGACGCGCTGTCTGCTACTGACTTGTCATTCCCACTCGCCACCACTCACCGATGTCACCAAATGGACTCATGCTAGCAACAAGTTCTGACTGCGCTCAATTGTCATGAAAAGCCAATACACCGATGCAGTGGCGGTTCTATCTTGTAAGGCTCCCTGGGCGAACATCTCTTCAGCGCCCCCCCCCCCCTTAAAAAGAAGTAACAAAGACAAATAGAAACAAGTTGTAGAATATCAATAAAATATACTACAATTTGAGATTGCCGCCTATGCCTAAATCCGCCACTGCACCGATGAGTTTCTCTCTTTCATACAAACTTTGAGAAATATCGAGGAGATCCCTCAGGGTTTTTTTGTGCAGGGAAGTGCTTAGAAATGAGTCAATCAAAACGAACGAATTCATATAACGACACGTCCGGACCAAACATCCACAGCATGATGGTAAACCCAGGGAATTCTTTCAGAACAGGGCAGAACGCTTCAGGAAAGAGTGCTTTGACAGTGGAAAAGTCAGCTAGCAAAGCACTGTTGTCATTTTATAACAGGTATAATAAGCTGAAATAAGGGAGCACTATCTTATCGTAGTATATGTGAGTTTCACCTTTCAAACAATCCCCTGACCTTGTACACAGCTAATAGCTAACTTTAGCCAAAGCAAGGTAGCTAGCTACTGTGCAAACCTAAGTACAGATGAAGAAGATAAATGATCAGGCCTACTGTACATCTTACTGTAGAAATTATTGTTGAAAACAAGTCGAGGTTGGAACCGTTGCTGTTAAAAAAAAAAAAATGCTACCAAATACTAATTGAGTGAATGTAAATGTGATGAAAGAAATAAAAGCTGAAATAAATCATTCTCAATACTATTATTCTGACATTTCACATTCTTAAAATAAAGTGGTGTTCCTAACTGACCTAAAACACTGAATTTTTACTTGGATTAAATGTCAGGAATTGTGAAAAACCGAGTTTCAATGTATTTGGATAAGGTGTATGTAAACTTCCAACTTCAATTGTAGGTATGTGGTGCCAAACTGGACCAGAACATCTACTGCTTTCTCATTTAGGCAGGAGACCGCTTCCTGCTGTAGATGAGTGTGTTTGTCTCAAAGTATCTTACTTCAATCAGTTAATTCCAGTTCAGAATAAAATGATAACTTGTATTATAATTAAATTGTTTCACTTGGGTCAAACATTTTGTGTAGCCTTCCACAGCTTCCCACAATAAGTTGGGTGAATTTTGGCCCATTCCTCCTGACAGAGCTGGTTAACTGAGTCAGGTTTGTAGGCCTCCTTGCTCTGCTCGCACATGCTTTTTCAGGTCTGCCAACAAATGTTCTGTAGGATTGAGGTCAGGGCTTTGTGATGGCCTCTCCTATAAGTTGACTTTGTTGTCCTTAAGCCATTTTGCCACAACTTTGGAAGTATGCTTGGGGTCATTGTCCATTTGAAAGACCTATTTGCGGCCAAGCTTTAACTTCCTGACTGATGTCTTGAGATGTTGCTTCAATATATCCACATAAGTGTCCTCCCTCATGATGCCATCTATTTTGTGAAGTCCACCAGTCCCTCCTGCAGCAAAGCACCCCCACAACATGATGCTGCCACCCCCGTGCTTCACGGTTGGGATGGTGTTCTTCAGGTTGCAAGCCTCCCCCTTTTTCCTCCAAACATAATGATGGTCATTACGGCCAAACAGTTCTATTTTTGTTTCATCTGACCAGAGGACATTTCTCCAAAAAGTACGATCTTTGTCCCCATGTGCAGTTGCAAACCGTAGTCTGGCTTTTTCTATGGCGGTTTTTGGAGCAGTGGCTTCTTCCTTGCTGAGTGGCCTTAATAGATACTTTTTACCTGTTTCCTCCAGCATCTTCACAAGGTCCTTTGCTGTTGTTCTGGGATTGATTTGCACTTTTCGCACCAAAGTACGTTCATCAATAGGAGACAGAACGCGTCTCCTTCCACGGCTGCGTGGTCCCATGGTGTTTATACTTGCGTACTATTGTTGGTACGGATGAACGTGGTACCTTCAGGTGTTTGGAAATTGCTCCCAAGGATGAGCCAGACTTCTGGAGGTCTACAAATCTTTTTCTGAGGTCTCGGCTGATTTCTTTAGATTTTTCCCATGATGTCAAGCAAAGAGGCACTGAGTTTGAAGGTAGGCCTTGAAATACATCCATAGGTACACATCCAATTGACTCAAATTATATCAATTTATCCTATCAGAAGGTCCTAAAGCTATGACATAATTTTCTGGAATTTTCCAAGCTTTTAAAGACACAGTCAACTTAGTGTATGTAAACTTCTGATCCACTGGAATTGTGATACAGTGAATTATAAGTGAAATAATCTGTCTGTAAACAATTGTTGGAAAAATGACTTGTGTCATGCACAAAGTAGATGTCCTAACCGACTTGCTAAAACTATAGTTTGTTAACAAGAAATGTGTGGAGTGGTTGAAAAACAAGTTTTAATGACTCCAACCTAAGTGTATGTAATCTTCTGACTTCAGCTGTATGTCAGTCAGGGTTCTCAACTCTGACATGATTAAAAAAACAAGTACAGAAACAGTCTCAATGCTGAGCACGACTTTAATGTCGCACTGTCAAAAACTGAGCCCAGAATAAACCAGCCACACACCTCTCTTTAAGACTCTCTGTCTGTGTGTGTGTCTGTGTGTGTGTGTTTTCTTTTCTGGTCTACATCCATGTGATTGTTTTTTTTACATTTTGTTTTTATATAAAGGAACCTATATTTACCTAGGTAAATCAGTTAAGAACAAATTCTAATTTACCATGACGGCCTACCCTGGCAAAACTTGGACAAGGCTGGGATAATTGTGTGCCGTCCTATGGGAATCCCAATCACGGCCGGATGTGATACAGCCTGGATCAATCAGTTTATTCCAGTTCAGAATAAAAATGACTTCAATTTTAACAGCAACAGCTCCAACCTAGACTGTCTTTCGACAATCATTTCTACAGTAAGATGTACAGTAGGCCTGATCATTTTCATTTGTGTCTGTTCTGTTCTGCATCTGTGTGATGTGATCGATCAGTTTGTTCCAGTTCAGAATGAAAATGATTTATTGGATTTTAACAGCAACAGTTCCAACCTAGACAGATATTTAAGTTTTTAAATGGGGGGAAATTAACATGAATAGCTAGTTATATGGCTGTTTCATTTCATTGTTATGGTCTATATTGCATGTGTTTTGTTTTAGGCATAAGGGCAATGAAATGTACCAATATTTACATAAAGTATACACATAAAGTATATGTTTCCTTGGGTCCCAAGAAAACACAAAATGTCTCATTTGGGTCCCAGGCTGAAACTTTTTAAGAACCCCTGCACTACATGAACAACATTTTGTGGACACCTGCTCGTTGTACATCTCATTCCAAAACCATGAGGCATTAATATGGAGTTGGGCCCTCCTTTGGTGCTATAACAGCCTCCACTCTTCTGGGAAGGCTTTCCACTAGATGTTGGAATATTGCTGCGGGGACAAGAGCATTAGTGAGGTCGGGCACTGATGTGCGATTAGGCCTGGCTGGCAGTCTGCGTTCCAATTCATCCCAAAGGTGTTCGTTGAGGTCCAGGCTCTGTGCAGGCCAGTCAAGTTCTTCCACACCAATCTCAACAAACCATTTCTGTATAGACCTCGCTTTGTGCACGGGGGCATTGTCATGCTGAAACAGGAGAAGCTGTTTCAAACTGTTTCCACGAAGTTGGAAGCGGAGAATCGTCTAGAATGTCATTGTATAATGTAGCATTAAGATTTCCCTTCACTGGATCTAAGGGGCCTAGCCCGAACCATGAAAAACAGTCCCAGACCATTATTCCTCCTCCACAAAACTTTACAGTTGGCACTATGCATTGGGGCAGGTAGTGTTCTCCTGGCATCCGCCAAACACAGATTTTGTCCGTTTGACTGTATTGAACACGATGGTAGACAGAGAGCTGGTTTCAAGCGCAGGGTGCAGCAGGTGTTTATTTGTGAAGGACCACAGGAGGAGGCATGTAGCTGGGTCCAGGGGAAGGCAGAAGGTCATACACAGGAGGAGGCAGGTAGCTGGGTCCAGGGGCAGGCAGAAGGTCATACACAGGAGGAGGCAGGCAGCTGGGTCCAGGGGCAGGCAGAAGGTCATACACAGGAGGAGGCAGGTAGCTGGGTCCAGGGGAAGGCAGAAGGTCATACACAGGAGGGGGCAGGTAGCTGGGTCCAGGGGAAGGCAGAAGGTCATACACAGGAGGAGGCAGTTAGCTGGGTCCAGGGGAAGGCAGAAGGTCATACACAGGAGGAGGCAGGTAGCTGGGTCCAGGGGAAGGCAGAAGGTTCATACACAGGAGGAGGCAGGTAGCTGGGTCCAGGGGAAGGCAGAAGGTCATACACAGGAGGAGGCAGGTAGCTGGGTCCAGGGGAAGGCAGAAGGTCATACACAGGAGGAGACAGGTAGCTGGGTCCAGGGGAAGGCAGAAGGCCATACATAGGAGGAGGCAGGTAGCTGGGTCCAGGGGCAGGCATAAGGTCATACACAGGAGGAGGCAGGTAGCTGGGTCCAGGGGAAGGCAGAAGTTCATACACAGGAGGAGACAGGTAGCTGGGTCCAGGGGAAGGCAGAAGGTCATACACAGGAGGCAGGTAGCTGGGTCCAGGGGAAGGCAGAAGGTCATACACAGGAGGAGGCAGGTAGATGGGTCCAGGGGAAGGCAGGTCGTACACAGGAGGAGGCAGGTAGCTGGGTCCAGGGGAAGGCAGGTCGTACACAGGAGGAGGCAGGTAGCTGGGTACAGGGGAAGGCAGAAGGTCATACACAGGAGGAGACAGGTAGTTGGGTCCAGGGGAAGACAGAAGGTCATACACAGGAGGAGGCAGGTAGCTGGGTCCAGGGGAAGGCAGAAGGTCATACACAGGAGGAGGCAGGTAGCTGGGTCCAGGGGAAGGCAGAAGGTCATACACAGGAAGAGGCAGGTAGCTGGGTCCAGGGGAAGGCAGAAGGTCATACACAGGAGGAGACAGGTAGCTGGGTCCAGGGGAAGGCAGAAGGTCATACACAGGGGGGTCCAAAAAAAACAACAGTACAGGCAGGGAAAAGCCTAGTAACATCGTCTGGGAGATCAGGCAATAGATTGATAACAGGAAATCCAATATGCTAAAAGGTACAAGCAGGGAAATGGCAAAAAGCGTTGTTAATGAGGCAGGCGAAAATGATCTTACACAAGGGGATTCAATTACTGTGAAAAACAGAGCACTGACTAGAAGTGTGTCACAAAACAAAATACCTCGATGACGGGGTGCAAAGAACTTAACTAAATAGTGTGTGATAATGACATACAGGTGTGTGAACAGGTGATCAGAATTCAGGTGATTGTGATCTGGAGCGTGAGCTACGTTCAGGGGATCTATGTGTTTGAGAGTGTGAGCTGCGTTCAGGGGATCAACATGTTTGAGAGTGTGAGTTGGAAACAGACATTACAGTGTGATTCATCACTTCAGAGAACACATTTCCACTGCTCCAGAGTCCAATGGCCGCGAGCTTTACACCACTCCGACCGAACACTTCGCATTGCGCATGGTGATCTTAGGCTTGTGTGCGGCTGCTCAAAATGGCTTTGCTTCCAGATGTAGTTTGGAACTCGATGGATTTTTACACGCTACGCAGAGGTGATTTTTTGCCTCTTCGAGGCTAAGCCGTTGTTCCCAGACGTTTCTACTTCACAATAACAGCACTTACAATTGACCGGGGCAGCTCTAGCAGGGCAGAAATTTGACAAACTGACTTGTTGGAAAGGTGGCATCCTATGATGGTGCCTCATTGAAAGTCACTGAGCTCTTCAGTTAGGCCATTCTACTGCCAATGTTTGTCTATGGAGATTGCATGGCTGTGTGCTCAATTTTCTACACCTGTTAGCAACTGGTGTGGCTGAACTAGCCACACATTTGAAGGGGTGTCCACATACGTTTGTATATATAGTTTATTGTGGGTACTTCTTGCTCTGAGGGTTCCCATGGGGACTCCCAAAGAGCTCCGACAGAGGCGAGAGGTCTCTAACCCCGATCTCATTCTTTCACTGTTGATTCACTGCTTCTGTTTTCTCGACTTTAGAGACTAATATACCAGTATAGGCCTATTGGATGGAAACAGGTGAAATGGTCTCTGACACAGGGGTCAGTGAGTGCGGTTTGTGGAACAGTACACGATGTAGCCTGACAGGGACTGATAGCCTCAGTGTTATCCTCCATGTTGTTCATAGTAGAGAGGCTCTCCTTTTCACCCCAATTAGGTGGTCCTAAGGTAAGTGAGAAATGCAAGACTTGTAGGCAAACAAACATAGAGGGGAATACAATATCTTGTCATCACAACTTACTGTAACATCTTGGTTTTTATATAGCTGTCTGTCATTTCCACGTCTACTCAATTCTGCCATGACAATCAACCACATAAGAATGAACACATCTGATTGACCACTATTCAAAACCTTCCAGCTTCTGAACATCTCCATGAAAACACATTTGACATATCTAATCTCATAATCCATTACAACAATCGTCTTTGTAAACAGAGCGATAACAATGAAGTGTATTTGCAGTGGGTCTGCCATGGGGAAAAGGATTCCACTCATCGTTTACTCAAAAGCTCACAAACACCTTGTAAACCCTGGAAATCACACAATTACAGATCAGAACCCCTCTGACACGTTGGTGCGGCTGGCTTCCGGGTTAAGCGGGCGGGTGTCAAGAAGCACAGTCTGGTGGGTTTCGAAGGACGTATGACTCGACCTTCGCCTCCCGAGCCCGTCGGGGAGTTGCAGTGATAATACAAGATGGAAAAGGGGGGTAAAATACAAACAAACATGCTTTTAGGGAGTCCCATGCCTAAACTATTGAAATGATGGACCTCGCAGGCCATGTGCAGTGGAGCGTAGCTATAGGGAAACACATTTACAACTAACCCAAGATAGACCAGAGCCTGTTATTTCCTATGGGAGCAAATTAATCATGTTGGATGCAGAACCATTAAGTATGTTGGCAGAGCCAAGAAGGAGCTAGTGAGATCCTATTGGCGCTTTCTAGCATTTATTTGCATGTTTCCATTAAGGGAACACCTACGGGCCATAAAGCTCTGTTTCAAAAGTGAACGCGGTGTTGCGTTTCGGATCTGCACATCTGTACTGGGACTGAGGTAGGCATGGCAGGTAAGCTCAGATGGGAGTACGTCTGAGATGGATGAAAGTAGTAGGATTACTGATGAGTCTAACTGTACAGAAGAAACATAGGGAAAGGTGGGTTGGATGAGGGTCGATTTACCACAGAGAACATCTGGAACAGAAAACAGGCAGGGAGATGAGGTACAAGAGAACAAAGTAAATGGTGCTTTTTTTACAAGCCAACTAGCAAAATGGTACATTCAATATTGTTGTCAAAGGCCATCAAATCAGATATAGGACATGTAAAAGACGGAAGGTGCGTAGGGGAAAGGAAAGGTATTGATATTTGCGGTTAATATAGCTCAGAGGGACAAGTTATTGAAAATGGAGGCTCTAAATGGAAGTAGGTTGAAATGCCAAATCCCTGGCAGTAAGGCGAAAGTGAGAGGGGTGAGTTTCCGACAGAGCAGTGGAGAAGTGTCACTCAGTGTAGGTGGTGTAGAGCCCCACCTGTTCCTTTTTCCTTCAGCCTATCTCAGTGCTTTCTGTAGTGGTGGGGCAGCCAGCAGAAAATACGGAGCGTAGGGGTTGGTAATGTTCTCTAGTTGCGACGTGATTGGCTCAGTGTTCTGTCACTCATGGTGACACTACGTCACCGCAAAATCTACAGGTAGAGCTCGAAAATTCAAGCCCCTTGGGTGCTGCCATAGACTTACATTAGAAGGGCCCATCCAAGAAGGCTCAAGGTCATTGGCCACAGATAAAATGATGTAAAATAATCTTAAATCTACCGTAGCTAAGATAGGACTGATCATGTCAACATCATACTTTCAAAATCTTAGCTAGCAATCTAGACAAGCAAATCATTTTCAATCCTTGTCATATGAAGATAAATTATAGACGTATCGGTGCTCATCGGCCATAAAAATTACACAACAAGTTGGAAATCGCAAATTCAACTATGAGTGCAAAGGCGCCACTGCAGCCCTGGGTTCGATCCCAGGCCAGCCGCACCAATGTTCAATCCCAGGCTGTGTCACAGCTGGCCGTGACCCGGAGACCCATGGTAAAGGCACACAATTTGCCCAGCGTTGTCCGCGTTAGGGTGAGGGTTTGGCCGGCCGGGATGTCCTTGTCTCATCATGCTCTAGCGAATCCTTGTGGTGGGCCGACTTCAGTCGTCAGTTCAACCGTGTTTCCTCTGACAAGTTGATGCTGCTGGCTTCCGAGTTAAGCGAGTAATGTGTCAAGAAGCGGTGCGGCGTGGCTCTCGAACTTCGCAGAGTCCGTAGGGGAGTTGCAGCGATGAGACAAGATCATAACTACCAATTGTATATCATGAAAAAGGGGGTAACGCCATGGGCCAGAAAAGTTTGAATACATTGGCCATGCTGTCAATCCAGCACGACTTCTGCCACATTCAAAACAACTGGAAACGAATAACTGGGAAATCTCACACTTTAGTGAGTTCAAGACAACTGGGAACTCACATAAAACTAGCTCCGACTGGGAAAACACCAAAAATAATCCAACTCAGAATTCCAAGTCGAGCCTCTTTCTAGAGCCCACAAGAAGGACTGCCGCGCCACCTTCCTGTTCAAGTTGAGTCCAACAATGTATTGTATGCTGCTGCATAAATAATGTAATATCCCAGGGGGATATGTATACTGTAGTCAACAAAGTAATAGTAAGTATATGTTGTGTAGTAAGCTGTTAGTAGCCAATCTGCTCACCCTAACAATTTGGTCCCTTTTCCCCTCATAACTTAACCTACTGTTCTGACTTGGTGGTGCACATTTAGCCTATAGCCTGTTTAAGAGAAAAGTCATCATTGAATATTGTAAACACTTTCATTGTCTGCTTATATACCCCCTTTTATTTATCCTACGGTCTTGACTTGTTGTACAGGGAGAATACTGTAGGAACGGCCCATGTTCTGAATTCTGTTGCTGTACATTTCAAAAGTGCTGAACAAATAGTTATATTGACTACGTCCATCTAAGCTCGCTCATTAATGTCTCTAGTAGAAATGACGGATTGTCTCTTATCCGCTCGTCCTCCCCTTATGCCATAGTTATATACAGTGTGGCAAAAAAGTATTTAGTCAGCCACCAATTGTGCAAGTTCTCCCACTTAAAAAGATGAGAGAGGCCTGTAATTTTCATCATAGATACACTTCAACTATGACAGACAAAATGAGAAAAAAAAATCCAGAAAATCACATTGTAGGAATTTTAATGAATTTATTTGAAAATTATGGTGGAAAATAAGTATTTGGTCAATAACAAAAGTTTATCTCAATACTTTGTTATATACCCTTTGTTGGCAATGACAGAGGTCAAATGTTTTCTGTAAGTCTTCACAAGGTTTTCACACACTGTTGCTGGTATTTTGGCCCATTCCTCCATGCAGATCTCCTCTAGAGCAGTGATATTTTGGGGCTGTTGCTGGGCAACACGGACTTTCAACTCCCTCCAAAGATTTTCTATGGGGTTGAGATCTGGAGACAGGCTAGGCCATTCCAGGACCTTGAAATGCTTCTTACGAAGCCACTCCTTTGTTGCCCGGGAAGTGTGTTTGGGATCATTGTCATGCTGAAAACCCAGCCACGTTTCATCTTCAATGCCCTTGCTGATGGAAGGAGGTTTTAACTCAAAATCTCACGATACATGGCCCCATTCATTCTTTCCTTTACCCGGATCAGTCGTCCTGGTCCCTTTGCAGAAAAACAGCCCCAAAGCATGATGTTTCCACCCCCATGCTTCACAGTAGGTATGGTGTTCTTTGGATGCAACTCAGCATTCTTTGTACTCCAAACACGACGAGTTGAGTTTTTACCAAAAAATTATATTTTGGTTTCATCTGACCATATGACATTCTCCCAATCTTCTTCTGGATCATCCAAATGCTCTCTAGCAAACTTCAGATGGGCCTGGACATGTACTGCCTTAAGCAGGGGTACACATCTGGCACTGCAGGATTTGAGTCCCTGGCGGCGTAGTGTGTTACTGATGGTAGGTTTTGTTACTTTGGTCCCAGCTCTCTGCAGGTCATTCACTTGTTCCCCCTGTGTGGTTCTGGGATTTTTGCTCACCGTTCTTGTGATCATTTGGACCCCACGGGGTGAGATCTTGCGTGGAGCCCCAGCTCCAGGGAGATTATCAGTGGTCTTGTATGTCTTCCATTTCCTAATAATTGCTCCCACAGTTGATTTCTTCAAACCAAGCTGCTTACCTATTGCAGATTCAGTCTTCCCTGCCTGGTGCAGGTCTACAATTTTGTTTCTGGTGTCCTTTGACAGCTCTTTGGTGTTGGCCATAGTGGAGTTTGGAGTGACTGTTTGACTGTCTTTTATACTGATAACAAGTTCAAACATGTGCCATTAGTACAGGTAACGAGTGGAGGACAGAGGAGCATCTTAAAGAAGAAGTTACAGGTCTGTGAGAGCCAGAAATCTTGCTTGTTTGTAGGTGACCAAATACTTATTTTCCACCATAATTTGCAAATAAATTCATAAAAATCCTACAATGTGATTTTCTGGATTTTTTTCCCCGCATTTTGTCTGTCATAGTTGAAGTGTACCTATGATGAAAATTACAGGCCTCTCGTCTTTTTAAGTGGGAGAACTTGCACAATTGGTGGCTGACTAAATACTTTTTTGCCCCACCGTATACATCAATTGTCAGTAGAAACCACATTTGTTTAAGCAAGAAAAGGGAGGGTGGGGTAGAAAGCTCTACAGTGCTGCTAGAGTTTGAAGGGGAATCTTCCGACACGAGTATCGTACATCTAGGATTCATTAGCTTTTATGTTAGGGAGTTTGTGCCAGCACCGCTTCTGTGCTATAAGTGCCAGTACATGGGACATGTGGCTAGCATCTGTAAGAGGCAGAGACGTTGTGCAAATATTGGGGGAGCTCATGAATATGGCAAGTGTGGGGTGGAGGACAAGGCAAGGTGCTGTAACTGTGGTGGGGATCATAGTGCAACGGAGGTACAGAGATAAGTTCACAAACAAGGTAACGTATGCTGAAGCAGCACAGAGAGTTCAAAGTACAGAACCTGTGAGGATATTGGTGCAGAGGCCTCTGATGGAAGGGGGGGGGGGGAGCACAAACTAGGGTTTCCACAAAATGGGACCATCAGTGTGCAATCACAAAGTAATCGTTGGTGGTGAACAGGGTTCATGTGTAGTGTGATGAATATGAGGTGTCGGGTTAAGAAACAGTTTGCACATATAGATGTGGTGGTACGCACGGCCAAAGATTTCATGGGAATTAGAGAAGAAAGTGGAGTAATGATGCATGATATGTTGAATCAGCTAAGTGGTTGCAACATCCTGTTAAGTATGTTTTTTGCAGTCTTTCAATGGAACGCTAGAGGACTAATAGCTAACGGGTAGGAGTTTAAGAAGTTTGTATATGACATGTAATGCCAGATGTACTGTGTGTCCAAGAGACATGGCTCAAATGTCACATCCTGACCTTAGTTCCTTTTTTATGTCTTTTTTTGGTTTGGTCAGGGCGTGAGTTGGGGTGGGCATTCTATGTTTTTCATTCTGTGTGTTCTATTTCTGTGTTTGGCCTGGTATGGTTCCCAATCAGAGGCAGCTGTCAATCGTTGTCTCTGATTGAGAACTATACTTAGGTAGCCTGTTTTCCCACCTGTGTTTGTGGGTAGTTGTTTCCTGTTTTGTGTTTTTTTCACCTTACAGGACTGTTTTGTGTCGTTCACTCTCTTTGTTGTTTTTTGTCATTCAGTGTTCATTTTAGTTAATTAAATTTACTATGAACATTTACCACGCTGCATGTTGGTCCGATGATTCCTATTCCTCATCATCAGACGTTACATCAAACCTCAACTGGAGTTTGTGAATCCAGGATTCAGTTCGGTATGGTGTGAGAGTGGAGGGGCCGGGTGGGGGTTGTGCGATGTTCGTTAAAGAGGGGATGGCGTACAGAGTATTGGCGATACAGGAATAGAAATATGTAGGAATAGAGGTAACATTGTATTCGTTAACTTCTATAACCCCTGCAAACCTTGCACAGTTAGAAGGGATTGATAGGATGTGTAGGGGTAGGAGGATAATATTGTGATCTTAATGCCCATAATGAACTCTGGGGAAGTATGCATAACGACTGGGGTGATGCCTGCTGGGTGGAAACGTGGGGCGGTGTTGCCATTTGTTAAACCAGATAACAATCCCGCTAGGCCGGGCAAATCTCAGACTTTTGCAGGGGTTATGGAAGTGCTGACATCCAACATAAATTGATGGAAAAGTTGATACTGAGTAGGATAAAGTATCTCTTGGAAGTTAGGGGTTTGATGAGCGTAGCACACAGAGTGGGTTCAGGAGAGGGTGGTCTGCCATGGATGCCCTGGTGACAGTTAGTGCAGAGAGAGCCATGGCACTGACAATAAAATAAGTGATATTTTGACATTAAGAAAGCTTAATGTTGAGGGAAGGGTTGTTGATCAAGTTTTGTATATTGGGCATTGGGGGACGTCTGTATAACTGGATTATGGACATCCTGTTCGATCGCGTCATAGGGGTGAGGGTGGGTTCAGAATTGTCAACGGGGTTTGACGTGGACAATGGTACTGCTCGGGGAAGTGGGACTAGCCTGGTGTTGTTCACCCTGATGAAAGATGGCAAATTAAAGGAGGTGGGACAGGGCGTGGGGGGTGGCAGTGCAGCAATATCTAACAAGTAATCTAACAATTCCACAGCAACTACCTAATACACACACATCTAAGCAAAGGGATGGAAGAAGAATATGTACATATAAATATATGGATGGGTCATGACCGACCGGCATAGATGAGATGCAATAGATGGTATAAAATACAGTATATACTTCTAGGATGAGTAGTGCAAGATATATAAACATCATTATTAATGTGACTAGTCATCCATTTGTTAGAGTGGCCAATGATTTCAAGTCTGTATGTAGGCAGCAGTCTCCTGGTGTTAGTAATGGCTGTTTAACAGTCTGATGGCCTTGAGATAGAAGCTATTTTTCAGTCTCTCGGTCCCAGCTTTGATGTACCTGTACTGACCTCGCCTTCTGGATGGTAGCATGATAAACAGGCAGTGGCTCGGGTGGTTGTTTTGATGATCTTTTTGGCTTACCTGTGTCATCGTGTGCTATAGGTGTCCTGGAGGGCAAGTAGTTTGCCCCCGGTGATGTGTTGTGCAGACCGCACCGCCCTCTGGAGAGCCCTGTGGTTGTGGGAGGTGCAGTTGCCGTACCAGGCGGTGATACAGCCTGACAGGACGCTCTCAATTGTGAATCTGTAGAAGTTTGTGAGGGTTTTAGGTCACAAGACAAATTTCTTCAGCCTCCTGAGGTAGAAGAGGCGCTGTTGCGCCTTCTTCACCATACTGTCTGTGAGGGTGGACCATTTCAGTTTATCCATGATGTGTACACTGAGGAACTTGAAACTTTCCACCTTCTCCACTGCTGTCCCGTCGATGTGGATAGGGGGGTGTTTCCTAAAGTAAACTATCATCTCCTATGTTTTGTTGACGTTGAGTGAGATTTTGTTTTCCTGACACTGCACTCCAAGTGCCCTCACCTCCTCCCTGTAGGCTGTCTCGTTGTTGTTTGTAATCAAGCCCACTACTATTGTGTCGTCTTCAAGCTTGATGTTTGAGTTGGAGGCTCAGCGAAGTGGAGATGTTATTTCCTACCTTCAACACCTGGAGGCGGCCCGTCAGAAAGTCCAGGGACCAATCACACAGGGCGGGGTTGAGACCCAAGGCCTCAAGTTAATGATGAGCTTGGAGGGTACTATGGTGTTGAATACTAAGCTGTAGTCAATGAACAGCATTCTTATATAGGTATTCCTCTTGTCCAGATGGGATAGGGCAGTGTGCAGTGTGATGGTGATTGCATCGTCCGTGGACCTATTGGGGCGGTATGCAAATTGCAGTGGGTCTAGGGTGACAGGTAAGGTGGAGGTGATATGATCCTTGACTAGTCTCTGAAAGCACTTCATGATGACAGAAGTGGGTGCTAAGGGGCGATAGTCATTCAGTTCAGTTACCTTTGCCTTCTTGGGTACAGGAACAATGGTGACCATCTTGAAGCATGTGGGGACAGCAGACTGGGATAGGGTGAGATTGAATATGTCCATAGACACACCAGCCTGCTGGTCTGCGCATGCTCTGAGGATGCGGCTAGGGATGCCGTCTGGGCCGGCAGCCTTGTGAGGGTTAATACGATTAAAAGTCGGTCACAATGAAGGAGAGGGGGGGTCTGCAGTCCTTGGTAGCAGGCCGCGTCGGTGGCAAAAATATCCTCAAAGCGGGCAAAGAAGGTGTTTAGTTTGTCTGGAAGCAAGACGTTGGTGTCCGTGAAGTGACTGGTTTTATTTTTGTAGTCTGTGATTGTCTATAGACCCTGTCACATATGTCTCGTGTCTGAGCCGTTGAATTGCGATTCCACTTTGTCCCTACACTGACGTTTCGCTTGTTTGATTGCCTTGCGGAGGGAAAAACTAAACTGTTTGTATTCTGCCATATTCCCGGTCATCTTTCCGTGGTTTGCACTTTCAGTTTTGTGTGAATTCCGCCAGCTATCCATGGTTTCTGGTTAGGGTAGGTTTTAATAGTCTCAGTGGAAACAACATCTCCTATGCACTTCCTTATGAACTCACTCACTGAATCAGCGTATAAATCTATGTTGTTCTCTGAGGCTACCCGGACATGTCCCAGTCCGCATGATCAAAACAGTCTTGAAGCGTGGATTCCGATTGGTCAGACCAGCGTTGAATGGTCCTAGTCACGGGTATATCCTGCTTGAGTTTCTGCCGATAGGAGGGGAGAAGCAAAATGGAGTTGTGGTCGGAATTGCCCGAACGGATGGCGGGGGAGGTCCTTGTATGCATTGCGGTAGTTAGAGTAGCAGTGATCCAGTGTTTTGCCAGCCCGGGTACTACAATCGATATGCTGATAGAATTTAGGCAGTCTTGTTTTCAAATTTTCTCTGTTAAAATCCCCAGCTACAATAAATGCAGCCTCCGGATATATGGTTTCCAGTTTGCATAGAGTCCAGTGGAGTTCCTTGAGGGACGCCGTGGTGTCAGCTTGGGGATATACACTGCAGTGACAATAACCGTGAGAATTATCTTGGGAGATAATACGGACTGCATTTGATTGTGAGGTCCGGTGAACAGAAGGACTTGAGTTCCTGCTGTTACAATAACACCATGAGTCGTTAATCATGAAACATACGCCCTTCTTCTTCCCTGCGAGATGTTTATTCCTGTCTGCGCGACGCACAGACGGTGGCTGTACCCGGTGGCTGTACTGTCCCCAGAGAGCCATGTTTCCGTTAACTTGTTGGTGACAGGGGGCAGTATTTTGACTCCCGGATGAAATGCATGCCCAAATTCAACTGCCTGCTACTCATCCCCAGAAGATAAGAAATGCATAAACAGTCTGAAGTTTCTAAAACTGTTTGAATCATGTCTGTGAGTATAACAGAACTTATGTAGCAGGCAAAACCCTGAGGACAAACCATTCAGCTAAAAACAAATTGAGGTCACTCTCTTTTCAATCAAATCAAATAAAATTAAATTTATTTATATAGCCCTTCGTACATCAGCTGATATCTCAAAGTGCTGTACAGAAACCCAGCCTAAAACCCCAAACAGCAAGCAATGCAGGTGTAGAAGCACGGTGGCTAGGAAAAACTCCCTAGAAAGACCAAAACCTAGGAAGAAACCTAGAGAGGAACCAGGCTATGTGGGGTGGTCATGCCTCTTCTGGCTGTGCCGGGTGGAGATTATAACAGAACATGGCCAAGATTTTCAAATGTTCATAAATGACCAGCATGGTCGAATAATAATAAGGCAGAACAGTTGAAACTGGAGCAGCAGCACGGCCAGGTGGACTGGGGACAGCAAGGAGTCATCATGTCAGGTAGTCCTGGGGCATGGTCCTAGGGCTCAGGTCCTCCGAGAGAGAGAAAGAAAGAGAGGAGAGAATTAGAGAATGCACACTTAGATTCACACAGGACACCGAATAGGACAGGAGAAGTACTCCAGATATAACAAACTGACCCTAGCCCCCCGACACATAAACTACTGCAGCATAAATACTGGAGGCTGAGACAGGAGGGGTCAGGAGACACTGTGGCCCCATCCGAGGATGGGTTTTCATTGGGAATTCAGATTTTTAAGGGACCTTCGTGCAGTTCCTACCGCTTCCACTGGATGACACCAGTCTTTAGAAATTGGTTGAGGTTTTTCCTTTGTGTAATGAAGAAGTAGCCCTGTTCAAAACGAGGGTCACTTCAAGTGTACTGTTACACAGACCCCAAACCGGCTGCGCGCGTGCACTGTCGTGCATTATTTTGCCCCCCCACACCAAAAGCGATCACGACACGCAGGTTAAAATATCAAAACAAACTCTGAACCAATGACATTAATTTGGGGACAGGTCGAAAATCATTGAACATGTATGGCAATTTAGCTAGTTAGCTTGCGCTTGCTAGCTAACATTAATTTGTCCTATTTAGCTAGCTTGCTGTTGCTAGCTAATTTGTCCTGGGATATAAACATTGAGTTGTTATTTTACCTGAAACGCACAAGGACCTCTACTCCGACAATTAATCCACACATAAAACGGCCAACCAAATAGTTTCTAGTTATCTCTCCTCCTTCCAGGCCTTTTCATCGTTTAACTTATATAGTGATAGCATCTAAATTGTCATTGTTTTACCACAACTACCGGCAAAACAGTTCGTCTTTCAGTCACCAACGTGGGTATAACCAATGAGGAGATGGCACGTGGGTACCTGCTTCTATAAAGCAATGAGGAGATGGGAGAGGCAGGACTTTCAGCGCAATCTGCGTCAGAAATAGGCTTGAGTTCTATTTTTTGGCCTTGGTGTCGCAGACGCTCGTTGGCGCGCGCGAGCAGTGTGGGTGAATTGAATAACATGGATTTCTAAATTTAATTTGGGACGCTCGCGCATGGGACGTGTCCGGTCTGGTCAGCATGTTAGATAGAGGCGCATAACCAGAAAGGTAGCGTCAGTTTGTTTTCTTCCTGTATTGAACACAGATCATCCCGTCTTCAATTTGATCGATTATTTACTTTAAAAAATACCTAAAGTTGTATTAGAAAAGTAGTTTGAAATGTTTTGGCAAAGTTTACAGGTAACTTTGAGATATTTTGTAGTCACGTTGAGCAAGTTGGAACCGGTGTTTATCTGGATCAAACTCGCCAAATAAATGGACATTTTGGATATATATCGATGGAATTAATCAAACAAAAGGACCATTTGTGATGTTTATGGGACATATTGGAGTGCCAACAAAAGAAGCTCGTCAAAGGCATGTTTTATATTTTTATTTCTGCGTTTTGTGTCGCGCCTGCAGGGTTGAAATATGTTTTATCTCTTTGTTTACGGAGGTGCTATCCTCAGATAATAGCATCGTTTGCTTTCGCCGAAAAGCTTTTTTGAAATCTGACATGTTGGCTGGATTCACAACAAGTGTAGCTTTAATTTGATATCTTACATGTGTGATTTCATGAAAGATTTTCATAGTAATTTATTTGAATTTGGCGCTCTGCATTTTTACTGGCTTTTGGCTAGCGTCCCACATATCCCAGAGAGGTTAAACAGAGTATGTTAGAATCCCAGATGTCTCTCTGGAAAGTGTTGTGGAAAATCTTGAGTCAAATATTTGCACAGATCCCGGAACCTGTAGATTCAAGTAAGACTTTATTACAAAGTAACAGAGCTGAACAATTCCATGAAACAGCTACATTCTCATATCACAGAGCCCTGCTTTTATTGAATTCCGTCTTTGCATAAAGTATAGAGTCCCCTCCCTCTATATGAAAATAGCTTCCCTTGACCTTTCTCCACCATTATCTTTCCATCTCAGTTCTTGCTTGTTAACTCCCACATCTGACAGCTGTTTAGGTTATAATGGTAGCGGGGCCCTGGTCCTATATGTTCCATTCCTTATATAGCCATTCTGTCTCAGCTCTTCAAAGTGGACAGTCTAGATGCTGCTAATAATGGAAGTGTTATCATAGTCATGAGTTTAGCTCCCACAAAAGCAGCCACAGCCCTCCGTCTACCTTGTTATCTAGAGACTGGACATTAGCGAATAAAATACTTGGAAGTGGTGGGTGGTGTGCACGCCTCCGAAGTCTGACCAGAAGGCCGCTCCGTCTACAGTGTGTGCCCTCTGTTCCCTCTGTCTTTTTTTCGGTTATTGTTCCCATGTCCGTTGGTGGTGTGAGTACCTACGCGGTGGTGCAGCTGTAATGCTGCGTGCTTTATATATTGTGTATTACGGGTATCGCCCCGTGTCGTTCAACAAGGTTTACCCTCGCTCTTTCGTTTGGGTACAGCCCAGTGTTTTTGTATATGTGTTTGTTTTGGGTGTATTAAAAACCACTATTGTGTATTCCTGTGCCTGTCTCTAAATCCTTTATACCAGCGTGACAATTGCACTGTGATACCAAAAACGGCATCAGTGTGCTTTAGGACCATGCCGACACCTTAGAGCGGTTGGATAGGCTGTTTAGAGGTTTCAGTTGGCAGTATTTAGAACACCTCAGAGCAGGAGGACAGGCTGTGTGAAGGCATCGCTTCTGAAAGGCTGGCTGGACCAGCCTGGGAACGTTGAACAGAGGCAGCTGCTGTCAGTCTGTTGGTGTTGCGCTCTTTCTCTGAGTTGTTAAAGCAAGCAGAGCAGAAACTGTCTGTTTCATCCCCTCGTGACTGAAGGGAATGAATTAGCTAGCTAGTAGCTTCCACAGAGCCAGTTCAGCTCTAACCTGTAGCTATCTGTCAGATGATAATAATAGTAGCCATCTCATATCGCTAACAGCTGTTGTTTGTATGGAAATGTTTTGTATCCTTTTTGTCCCGTTTCAACAGAAGTAAATTTACTCCGCCTGTTGATGTACCGTTAGAGAGAGCTGGCCAAAAGACCTGAATCAAATGATGAAACCAGCGGCCCAACGTTTCTGATGTTTTTATTAGAGTCAGTATTGCAATGTAATGTTATTGATTTGTTTCCCTAGCTAATTCCCTACTTTTCACCATCAGTACACAACACTTGGATCATCATGTCGAAGCAGGGTCAGATGGTGACAGGTGTCTCAGTAGGGTCAGACAGCCAGGCAAGTCAACGGAGCTCAGGTGAATTTATCGGTATATCAGTTAAACAATCAAGTGGATTTATAAAGCCTTTTTTACATCAGCAGATGTCACATAGTGCTTATACAGAAACCCAGCCTAAAACCCCAAACAGCAAGCAATGCAGATGTTAAACTGTATCTTAACAATATCGGTGAATTAACAATATCAGTGGATGATGCAAAGTTCCATCTTGAGTTGATGGGTAGACTTACAGTAGCTAAAGGACAGCATCTTAAGCTTAAAGCTACAGTCTGGGATCTGAGAATAATGGTCATTTCAATTGTTGAACCATTGATTCTATTCTTGGATAATATAATGTATAAATGTACACCAAGGTATTTATTCTGTCATGCCTCGTCTTAGGAGGATCAGATGGTGACTGGTCTCAGCAAAGTCAGGCAGCCAGGGAGGACCAGTCTGTGACAGAGCTGAGGTGAATTTTTGCAGATACAACACTTTATTCTCTCTATGGAGCAAACACTGGGCAAGCCAGATGCTTCAAAGATTGAAACTATTTTAAGGAAGTCTGACAAACCTCCAAAGTTGATTTCCAAACTGTAACAAGGGTTGATAGAGGCTTTCCCCGATGACACAAATCATGTAAAACAAAAAAACGTGAAGAAGACCTGGTTAGAAGCTATTGATGATGATGCCCGGCCACGTTCATATAATCTCAGACATAAATTACTGCAGTTGAAGACCATCCAGAACAAACTATATGCCAGTGAAACTGAATAACATGCACTCAGAAATGTCATTCCTCTGCTGGAGCTGTAAAACACAAAAGGGGACATATTTGCATATATTATAGTTTTCACCCCCCTTAGGAAAAATGCTATTTTGTTGCCTTGCAACCTGGAATTAAAATGTAGTTTTTGGGGGTTTGTATCATTTGATTTACCCAACATGCCTACCACTTTGAAGATGCAAAATATATTTTTTATTGTGAAACAATCAAGAAATAAGACAAAAAAAAAAACTTGAGCGTGCATAACTATTCACCCCACCAAAGTCAAAACTTTGTAGAGCCACCTTTTGCAGAAATTACAGCTGCAAGTCTTCTGGGATATGTATATAAGCTTGGCACATCTAGCAACTGAGATTTGTGCCCATTCTTCAAGGCAAAACTGCTCCAGCTCCTTCAAGTTAGATGGGCTTCTGCTGGTGTACAGCAATCTTTAAGTCATACCACAGAATCTCAATTGGATTGAGGTCTGGGCTTTGACTAGGCCATTCCAAGACATTTAAATGTTCCCCTTAAACCACTCGAGTGTTGCTTTAGCAGTAGGCTTATGGTAATTGTCCTGTTGGAAGGTGAACATCTGTCCCAGTCTCAAATCTCTGGAAGACTGAAACAAGTTTCCCTCAAGAATTTCCCTCTATTTAGCGCCATCCATCATTCCTTCAATTCTGACCAGTTTCCCAGTCCCTGCCGATGAAACACATCCCCACCACATGATGCTGCCACCACCATGCTTCCCTGTGGGGATGGTATTCTCGGGGTGATGAGAGGTGTTGTGTCTGCGCCAGACATAGCGTTTGCCTTGATGGCCAAAAAGCTCAATTTTAGTCTCATCTGACCAGAGTACCTTCTTCCATATGTGTGGGGAGTCTCCCACATGCCTTTTGGCGAACACCAAACGCGCTTGCTTATTTTTTTCTTTACGCAATGGCCACTCTTCTCTTCTGGCCACTCTTCTGTAAAGCCCAGCTCTGTGGATGGCTTAAAGTGGTCCTATGGACAGATACTCCAATCTCTGCTGTGGAGCATTGCAGCTCCTTCAGGGTTATCTTTGGTCTCTTTGTTGCCTCTCTCATTAATGCCCTCCTTGCCTGGTCCGTGAGTTCTCTTGGCAGGTGTGTTGTGGTGCCATATTCTTTCCATTTTTAATAATGGATTTAATGGTGCTCTGTGGGATGTTCAAAGTTTGGGATATTTTTTTACAACCCAACCCTGATCTTTACTTCTCAACAACTTTGTCACTGACCTGTCTGGAGAGCTCCTTGGTCTTCATGGTCCCGCTTGCTAGTGGAGCCCCTTGCTTGGTGGTGTTGCAGACTCTGGGGCATTTCAGAACAGGTGCATATATACTGTGATCATGTGACAGATCATGTGACTCTTAGATTGCACACAGGTGGACTTTATTTAATTAATTATGTGACTTCTGATGGTAATTGGTTGCACAATATCTTATTTAGGGGCTTCATAGCAAAGGGGGTGAATACATATGCACGCACCACTTTTCCATTTTCCATTTTCTTTTTTAAATTTTGAAACAAGTAATTTTTTTCACTTCACTAATTTGGACTATTTTGTGTATGTCCATTACATGAAATCCAAATAAAAGTATTTTTTAAATTGCAAGTTGTAATGCAACAAAGTAGGGAAAACGCCAAGGGGGTGAACACTTTTGCAACGCACTGTATGTCTTTTATCTCAGCATGTCTACAGATTCTCCCTTTTCCCTATTTTGTTTGCTTGTGAACGTTGATACCGGAGACTGTTATCAAATGAAACTGTTTTAACCAAACATTTAAGAAATGCATTGCCATTAATTGGAAGGTTGGTTATCCTCCCACAATGTCCCATTGGATGGCAGAAATGTCGAGTTATGTATCACTAGATTTGATTTATTACAAGATTAAGGTTATACTGGGCAACTTTCATAAGGTCTGGATCCCCACTTCTAAAACCAACGTTGCACCCCTGCACTCCAGTACAGTAGGTGATGGTTGAATGGGATCCGCCAACTCAATCCCGAAGAATAACAAGAAGAAGAAGGGAACGCCATCTCTGTGAAGTGCGTGTGTGCAGTAACTTAATTCGTCCTTGCACTCCTTCTACACAACACCATTTTTGAAACTTTGGCAAAGGGTAAAGTCTACAAAATGCAGTGCAATCTGTTTGTTAGAGATTTTAGTTTTGGAAAAAGAAATCTGTATGGAGATCAAATGCTTCATCAATGAGAATATTTGCAGAATTAAGTCCAAAATCAATCTCGCTCCATCTTTTCCCACTGCCGGCCACTGGGCTTCCTCTCATCACCATATTTGGTAGTCTGTGGAAACGCCAACCGAATGCTTCACATTTACACATCCGGTGAAATATCTGGCTCATTGTTCTATCTGTGCTATAGGCCTTACTAGGTGGTGGGCCGAAGTTGAAGTTGGTCGAACCCCGCCATGGGAGATGTTTTTTTGTATATGACAGTAAATCATTCTTATGATGACTATGAAATGTGTTGGCACCTTCAATTCTTGCACTTTTTCTCATAAAAAGTATATTTCAACACAGGAAAATTTGCCAAACTGCTAAACTTGGAACCAATCAGAACTCCAGTACATAACCAACACAATGAAGGCAGGCAATAGCCTGCTTCTATCTACGATGTAAACACCTTTTTAGCCTTTTGTGAAAACCAAGCTGCGGTCTGATGAAGAGGAACAGATACTGTAGCTAGCTCTCAAAGACTGAAATAAGATAAATATCTGTTTTTGAGTGCACTTGAAATATGCAGCATGCAATACGAATTGTCTTGATCGTATGAAGTGGTAACTTTGTTGACCATTTAGCCAATTTATCGAAAGCTAGCTAATGTTACAGTTCAACTAGCCTAGCCAGCTACTGTAAATGTGTGTTAAATTAGCTATCGCTCTGTCAGTGACTAAAATATTTTTTAGCACGATTTGGCATGATTATACACAACATGACCAAAAGTATATGAACACGTGAACGCTAAAGCTATCAGCTCCTGTATAGCTAGCAACAGATCTATTAGCCAGCTAGCTGTGTTCTAAGTTGGGAGTCCTTTTACAGCTTCGCATTGATGGCATCATGTTTCTATAACTAAATCGTTAGAATACAAAAAATAAATTGATATATATATATATATATATATACTTTACCTGATCACAGTTTTTCGGATGGAGAGCTCTCTCGAGCTGAACTGGCTGTTCTTCTTTCCTGGGTTTTATGGCAGACTACAACACAAAAATGTGCATTATCGACACCACCTGGACGGGGTTGAACAAACCAAGGCAAAAATAAAACCCATACGTGATAGGAAAAATTAATTTTAAACAATTTTAAAAAACACATTGACAAAACCAAAATCCCAAAACTCCCACTACTTCCTTCAAATGTCCATATCTCCCTTCTCAGGCCCTATGAGCTGTGACGGTGGTACGGCTTGTGAAAATACTCCATGCGACTCCTCTGCCGAGAGGTCTTTCAGTCCCAGGAACCGTGCTAACATTGTAAATCCTGCGGAAAAAAATGGGTCTGCCTATGGAAAGGCCCGTCCAACTGATTGGTTCTGGCGCCGGGTCTGCCTATGGAAATCAAAGGCCCGTCCAACTCATTGGTTCTGGCTCCGGGTCTGCCTATGGAAATCAAAGGCCCGTCCAACTGATTCGTTCTGGCGCCGGGTCTGCCAAAAAGTTTAGATCCTTTTCATTCAGCGAGGTTTTAGAAAATTTGCTAAAACAGCATTTGTATTTTTTCCCCTCATTATTGTCCATGGTGACAAAAGTTGTTCCATTTCACAACGTGAATTGGACACTTCAATTTCAGATGACCTTCATCACGACATGTCGCCTACCGCACGCGCCAGCACCATGGCGAGCGCGCGAAAATATCCACCGCAGGAGGCTCTCCATCCATCACACCCCAAGGCCACACGGAGGTAGGTTTCTGTCCATTCGATGCTCATTTTGTTTTAATGTATTTATCATTTTGAAAGAAAGCCATCTCTGCCAAAACCAACAAGGTCATCTCGCATCACCCCAATTTGCCAAACCCCACTTTGGCATACGTTACCTATCAGAACATGTAGCCCCAGGCATCATTCTCGAACAAATAAAAACATTTATACAACCTAACTGGGGTCGCATTCATATCAGCAGGTTGCACACAGTGGGGTATATGATGCCACACCTGACTGAGTTGATATTCGTGTGTTTATTGGCTCTGAGTAGTATGCCTACTGTATATAGGACGGGAAATCATTTGAAGCATCATGTGTTGTTGTGTTGGATCAGGGCTATCTATTTCAATGCAATCTTGTGAATAACATGTTTATTCTTCCGCAAACCGCCCGCTGTGCACACTCACATCATGTGTGGCAGTCTTTTCTCATAAAAGAGCTGCTGGGTTTTCCTTTTAACAGGAAAACTCTGTGGTGGTCCAAAAGGAGAAACCAACGTGTTTATTTTTAATACAATGACAGCTACCAAGAGACCTACCAAGTTGCTGTTTACTTCTTTGGTAACCAGCATGTCATTTATAGCTACATTATTAAGTAATGCTGCTGCAAACTGTGACTTGACTTGTTCCAAACCTGTAAAATGAGTGTTCTGTAGAGACTAGGTTACAAGAGCAATGACTAAACTGACTGGTGAAATGTGGGTCCTTTTTCTCCAGACATGGAGCCCAATAAAGCCATGAAGCGTATATTTCTTTCTTCTATGTCAGACTATTTAATACATTCTTTATTTTTGATCTCAGAATGGATTATTCAGTGTTACATCTTCCTCTGTAATATGCATTTGCACTGACGAGAGTAGAGCATTTTGAATAAAAACAGAAGGAAGGAGAATCCTGCAGTGCGAATGACTGGATCGTTTGAAGTCTTTCTGTTGAAGGTACAGTATATATAAAGCAGTTTTTGTCTTGTTCCGAGAGGAGTAAAAGCTCTTATGGCTTTGATTACTCAGAAGATAGGGTAAGCTGCGCTATATAGAGTCTCGGGGGACTGGAGCAAGGTGAGGAGAACCATATTAAAAGGGACTTTTTAACAACCACGAAAAAGGAGTATAGGGAGACAACTGACATGGAGTTTCTTATTACATGAGTTGTGCCACTGTCGTTGTTCATATTGGGTGGCAGGGTAGCCTAGTGGTTAGAGCGTTGGCCTAGTAACCGCAAGGTTGAAAGTTCATACTCCCGAGCTGACAAGGTACAAATCTGTCGTTCTGCCCCTGAACAGGCAGTTAACCCACTGTTCCTAGGCCGTCATTGAAAATAAAAATTAGTTCTTCACCGACTTGCCTAGTAAAATAAAATTTAAAAAAGAAAATATACATTTTTTTATTTTAGGGGTGGATCAGCTTAATATTGTGGATAGATTGTTGCTTCCATCAATGTAATTGTCTGCATCGTTTCCAATCCCCCATATGTTTTTTTGGTAAATATATATATCCATGTACATACCCATACATACCCATACATATAAACATGTATACATACACATACCTATATTGATATAAATACTTTTTGTTGTTGTTGAAAATACCTTTATTATTCCCCACAAACCATACCACCCTTCCCCCAATTGGAGTAAACTAATAAACAATAACACTTAGGCTTCTACCTTCAGTTTATACATATTATACACATTTTACAGACACAATCTATTTTAAAATAGTTCTATTTTTCTTGTTTTTAGTCCATCCAGTTTGATTTCTATTAGTATCTGTACTATTTCACAGACCTCATATGTTTTACATAGGCCAGGATATTGACTCTATACAACTATATGATGAAATTGAATGCACAAATATTTACCTAAACGAAAGATAAAACAAGTTTTGTAGAGTCAAGCCTTTAGGCCCTTTTAGTAATTTGTGGTAGCACAGTTGAATGCGCCTCAAAATTACTTTTATTTATTTATTTAATTTGTGCCTTATGAGAGTTGGCATTATGACAGTGATTTATTTCATGGAGTTAAATTGTGTTTTGTAGTTGTCTAATGTTGAGCATCAAGTGTAACCACTTGCAAGGTCACTAAAATGCCGTTAGCTTCACAGTGCCATCTTACTACTTTTTTTATTTATTCCTACACTTGTGAAGGATGGGCCTCAACTCTTCCCAAACCTGCCATTCAAATCCTTGAATGCCAATATCAACCTCCCTCAAACATGACAGGACCAACTCATTGCCCCGTGACATGTGTATGAACACTGTTTTGAGTGATTGAGACACAGTCGCTCAGCACCAGGATGGAGGAGGAGGAGTGTTCTGGCCTAGAACCAAAATGGCTGCCCTTCATCTGTCAATTGGACCACTCCCCCCCTCCAGTTTCCATAGTGCAGGAGGAAAAACAACCCAGCAGATGGTGTGAGAGATTGGGTGCTCCTGGGAGCCCAGCAGGGTTGTTTGGTCGACATGAGCCTCGGTCCAGAACCCCCGACTCAAGCTGGTTAGCCGTCTGTGGCCCTTACTGTGCCCCTCCTCTGCAGCTCACGTGACCCTCGGCCACTACAGTAAGGGGTGTGCTTAACACCGCCTGGTACGTACATTGTAAGGGTTGACATGTGAGACATCAGCTGGTCTCTGTATGTTAGTTAGAGACTGAGGAAGGGGGAGGGATCAGTGGGTTCATCTGATGACATATTTGAGATCCATGTGAGTCAAGCAACTAAACCGGATATTTCACAGCATTTTTCTATATGACCTTAATAATATATGCACTCTATGTGGTACAGTAAATTCACATCTTAAGTGGTTTAGCTGACATCATCATTATAAATCAGTGCACACTGGTCTCTATCAATATCCTTCACCTTCCACTGTTACGCATATAACCTCCCAATGTCATTGACAATGTTGTCTCACTCATCGTTTCTGTGTTCAGAGAGGGTTTATCATTGTCATGTATTAGGGACACTAACTCACATTGGGAAATGCACTGGAACAATCGGGGGCGGACTGGGACAAAAATTCAGCCCTGGCATTTTAGCCACACCTCGGGAACCGCGGTCCATATTGACCCCGTTCCACAGTCCGCCAGTTGAGTATTTCCGCAGTACACTATAGCACAGCGTTCCTCAGCTTTTACTATACCAGTGGCTGGAGAAACATAGTCCTCCTCCTTTTAAACCGGCTCATGTTTAAAAAAAAATACAACATGTAAAAACTGGAGATAGAACTCACCACTAAAAATGTGCCTTGTTGCCTCCCTGTTGTGCAGTCTGTCTCTGCATCTTCTCTGCCTTCACACTGTTTCTGTCTGTCTGTTACTCCTAAGTGGCAATTGCTATTACACATAGAACTGCCAGTACATCTGTGTCTCTCTGTTTTCCTCCTACCTCCACTGCACTCACCTCTGAGCTGTCTCTGCTAAGCCTAGCATCCTTTCCTACAGCACTGGTACTAGAAGACCAGGGGACCACAGTGCCTGTGCTGGGCCCATCAACATCCTAGTTGTGAATTAATAAACATATTTATTATATAAAGAAGAACTATTACTGACTGCTACAGCAGCAGATGAGATGTCTGTGCTTCTAAACATTACTGGGACCAGAAGACCACAGAACCACATTGTCTGAACTGGGCCCAGCTACACCCTAGGGTAACAATTTATTTTAAGGGTCCACAATAAACCATTTATAAGGCATTTACAAACGGTTTACTCATAATTGATTATACATTACTCCCACATTTGTAAATGTTAGTAAGTTAGTTATTTACAGTGTACAGTATATAGTGGTAGCAGTGGCAGAATCATGTTATGGGTGTGCTTGTCACCGGCAGGGACCGGGGAGTTTGTTAGGATCAAAATAAATATGAAAGGAGCAAAGCCCAGGTAAACAGTTAGAGGAAAACCCACCTCCGTCTTCTGAAAACCTAACCCTGGGTTCTAATAAGCTATGTGCAATTGTTTTAAGAAGGTCATACCAAGGATAATTTTGCTATTTGATTTAGAATTTTAAGACCCCTTCAATTATCAAAAGAAAATATACAAACAATATTTGAAACATTTTATTTGACTTCACCGCTATTAGCCCATACAAACA
This sequence comes from Oncorhynchus nerka, assembly GCF_034236695.1. NCBI lineage: Eukaryota > Metazoa > Chordata > Actinopteri > Salmoniformes > Salmonidae > Oncorhynchus > Oncorhynchus nerka. The sequence continues at coordinate 41,942,772 of NC_088402.1, forward strand.
CATTGAATAACTGATTCACTACATGGAACAAAAGATAGTCCCCCTCAAAAAAATCTAAAGGAAATTTGTTCTGAAGTGTCTGCCCTATATCTGAGAGATATAAGGAAACATTTGTTATTTTTTTACATTATTTTTTGTACTAAACAGTCTATACAGTGGGGCCACCATTTGTGCAAGTTCTCCCACTTAAAAAGATGAGAGAGGCCTGTAATTTTCATCATAGGTACACTTCAACTATGACAGACAAAATGAGAAAAAAAATCCAGAAAATCACATTGTAGGACTTTTAATGAATTTATTTGTAAATTATGGTGGAAAATAAGTATTTGGTCAATAACAAAAGTTTATCTCAATACTTTGTTATATACCCTTTGTTGGCAATGACAGAGGTCAAACATTTTCTGTATGTCTTCACAAGGTTTTCACACACTGTTGCTGGTATTTTGGCCCATTCCTCCATGCAGATCTCCTCTAGAGCAGTGATGTTTTGGGGACTTTCAACTCCCTCCAAATATTTTCTATGGGGTTGAGATCTGGCTAGGCCATTCCAGAACCTTGAAATGCTTCTTACGAAGCCACTCCTTCGTTGCCCGGGCGGTGTGTTTGGGATCATTGTCATGCTGAAAGACCCAGCCACGTTTCATCTTCAATGCCCTTGCTGATGGAAGGAGGTTTTCACTCAAAGTCTCACGATACATGGGCCCATTCATTCTTTCCTTTACACGGATCAGTCGTCCATGCCCCAAAGCATGATGTTTCCACCCCCATGCTTCACAGTAGGTATGGTGTTCTTTGGATGCAACTCAGCATTCTTTGTTCTATTTTGTTCTATTCTATTTTATTTTGGTTTCATCTGACCATATGACATTCTCCCAATCTTCTTCTGGATCATCCAAATGCTCTCTAGCAAACTTCAGACAGGCCTGGACATGTACTGTCTTAAGCAGGGGGACACGTCTGGCACTGCAGGATTTGAGTCCCTGGCGGCGTAGTGTGTTACTGATGGTAGGCTTTGTTACTTTGGTCCCAGCTCTCTGCAGGTCATTCACTAGGTCCCCCCGTGTGGTTCTGGGATTTTTGCTCACCGTTCTTGTGATCATTTTGACCCCACGGGGTGAGATCTTGCGTGGAGCCCCAGATCGAGGGAGATTATCAGTGGTCTTGTATGTCTTCCATTTCCTAATAATTGCTCCCACAGTTGATTTCTTCAAACCAAGCTGCTTACCTATTGTAGATTCAGTCTTCCCAGCCTGGTGCAGGTCTACAATTTTGTTTCTGGTGTCCTTTGACAGCTCTTTGGTCTTGGCCATAGTGGAGTTTGGAGTGTGACTGTTTGAGGTTGTGGACAGGTATATTTTATACTGATAACAAGTTCAAACAGGTGTCATTAATACAGGTAACGAGTGGAGGACAAAGGAGCCTCTTAAAGAAGTTGTTACAGGTCTGTGAGAGACAGAAATCTTGCTTGTTTGTAGGTGACCAAATACTTATTTTCCACCATAATCTGCAAATAAATTCATTAAAAATCCTACAATGTGATTTTCTGGATTTTTTTTTTTCATTTTGTCTGTCATAGTTGAAGTGTACCTATGATGTAAATTACAGGCCTCTCTCATCTCTTTAAGTGGGAGAACTTGCACAATTGGTGGTTGACTAAATACTTTTTTGCCCCACTGTATATACTTCCATACATTTTTTCAGCTGGTACTGGGAGGACCTTCAGACGAGTCTTGTGAGGTCATTGGGCGTCCTAGATCAAAACTGACATGTACTGTATGTGTTCGTGAGAGTCACCTTTCCACAGAGAGGTCACATTAGTGTGTAGCCCAAACTTGCTCCTGTAAGTCGCTGTGGAAAAGAGCTTCTGCTAAATGACAAAAAATGCAAATGTGAATGTAAACTGTTTGGATGTTACAGACAGAAGTTGGTAGATCAGCTGTACCTACTTCAGATGAGTCCCAAGACGCTCGTGGGGGTCGTAGATCAAAACGGAGAACACCATCGTGTGTGTGAGAGTCTGGTCTTTCCAGAATCTTTTCATAATAGTTTGTAGGCCAAACAGACGATTTTGTGAGAAGGACGATTTTCAGGATGTCTCATGGTCTGACAAACACTGCTCTAGCTCTGTCACCTTTCACCGCAGATGCGGAAGTGCGACACAGGCGGATGCTGTGGATTGAGACACATCCAAAGCAACAACAAAAAATCTATCTGTAGCTAAAAGTGACAGATTTTTATGAGGATTTTATTAGAATGCCAATTAGATTTAAAGCGGGGGCGCGGACATCGACCTTCGGGGGTTAACTCAGGGAGGGGGTGTGGAGATTTATCAAATTATGATATTGAAGTTTTTATGTTTCTTAATTTGGTAAATTTTCTATATGTCACGGTCTTCCTCCTCTTCATCTGAAGAGGAGAGGTGAGAAGGATCAGAGGACCAAAATGCGGCGTGGTGTGTGTTCATAGTGAATTTTAATAAAGAGAACACTGAACACTGCAACACTATACAAAAGAGTAACAAAAACAATGACGACCGTGACGCTACAAAATGAGACCTGGGGCCTGTTGCACAAAAGTAGAATTAAGACATCCGGGATAAATGACTCAGCTGAGCTCAATGAAGCCAAAACATGTGCGTCCAGGCTTAATTGGTTGCACAAAGACCAAGCCAGGATGAGCAGACACGGATTCATTAAACCAGGTGAAACCAATCCTGGATAGGTGCGCGCTCACGGCTCACTCAAATAGACCCCGCCACAGATCACAGATTAACTGATTTACCATGGCAACTAGAGCCGCGTACTTTTCCCCGTCGGAAGCACAAATCCTCATGGAGGCATACGAGGAGGTAAAATATATAATTAAGAAGAAAGGCAACACCGCCACAGTGATAAAGCGAAGAGAAAAAGCGTGGCAAAGTATTGCAGACCGCCTGAATGCGTAAGTAGTGCACAATTACACACTCACCGCTCCGCTGAAACATCACAATTACAATTCAAATATTTAATTCACATCTCCAAAAATGCAGTTGTACTGTGATTATGAAACGGTTAAATTTTTAATTGAAATGCACTGCAGATATGAGTGAAATTGTGTAAAGTAACTCCATCACACTGTATAAAGCTATGATAAATTTTTTGATATTTTTACTGAAAACAAGACAAAAATACCAAGTAATTTTTTGCAGTGTGACTCCATTAAATGTGTGTGTGTGTGTGTGTGTGTGTGTGTGTGTGTGTGTGTGTGTGTGTGTGTGTGTGTGTGTGTGTGTGTGTGTGTGTAGATTAAACATGAACGGGCCAAAACGGACATGGCAGCAGGTCAAAATCAAATACAAGAACATTCTGCAGAATGGTATGGTCCCTGACTAATATTTAACAAAGCACAAGCATATATTGTACCCAGAAGGTGCCTGCTCACACATTGTCTGTACTGTTTTAGCAGTGAAAAAGAATACCCACAGACAAGGCACGGGTTGTGGGTCACCAAAGGCTGACCTTACCCCAGCAGAGGACATGGCCTTGGAGCTAAATAAAGGCAGGCCCGTCTTAGAGGGGATCCCTGGGGGGAAAGAGACGAGCATAGGTTCCTCCCAAGATGCCACCCGCTTCATTCAAGGTATGTCCTTCCATCTCTACATGGGATACAACCACATTCATATTGAATCAATTTGGACTGTCTGACTTTGGTTTACCTATTGCCTTGCAGTGCCTGGCAGCACTGTGTTCCTGTTAGAGCCACCAGCACAAGCACCAGACGATGCTGATCCAGTGAGTACTCCATCAAAGGCATACTGTAGGCCTGGCATGTCTTGTCTACTAGCTTCAATATGAATCCGATTAAATGTGATAGGGTGAAGGCCCCAGTGCAGCAGCAACAGCACATGATGGAGACGATGATGATGAGGAGGAGACCATCTCTCTGGATTCCAGAAGGCATGAGGTATCATGTTAAGACTGTGAAAGTACTATTTACTCTACAATGGTGAGGAGTCCTCATCAAAATCAAAAATCTAATTTCTTTTACAGGACCCAGATGCTATACAGTGGGAAAACCAGCCTGGCAACATAGTGCGTATTAATAAAAGGACACCACATCCTGCCAAATTCCAGCTGCGCTAATTGTATTGTGTTCACAGAGCTCACAAGCTATCAGAAAGTTGTATGGCAACCACCTCCGGCGCCAAATAGAACTGGCAGACATAGACATTCAGTACAAGAAGAAAAAGATGGAAAATCTTGCACTGGAGTCCGAAATAAAAAGAGGACAATTAGGAAACTGGACCTTGAAATAAAAAAACTTGAGAGGGAGGTGAGATATGCCTTCAATGTACACTGTATGCTAACTGTAACACAAATGTATTAATCATTATTTTCTTTCCTCCCCCAGCTCCAAGAAGATGACACAGCTCAAAATAAAAATTAGGTATATTCTCGTAAAGTCAAGTGAGCCATGACATATGAGCTCTTATTGTGAGCACACAGGACGGTGGCATCTTTCTAAGGTTTTTTTTTATTTTCCCAGCAATCAGTACAACCAAGTCATCGTTATAAGGCATCGCCCTCTTTTGCCCACCCCCCAGCACCAGGTGTGGCCACTAGCCTATATGAAGGCCCAAAATTGTGTGTTCCTTTCTGCTCTGACAATGGCATGCCCATTCGTGCGAGATGTGGTGGATGAAGAAGCACTTGTGCTGAGGAGAGCCTTCAGGCGAGAAAGGGTCTTCAGGGACCGGTTGGACCCACTGGCCTTCCCTGATGACCATCTATATGAAAGATACAGGTTTTCTGCAGATGGCATCAGGTATCTATGCAGACTACTGGGTCCCAGGATTAAGCACCGCACTGCACGGAGCCATGCACTGAGTGTGGAGCAAATGGTTTGTGTGGCCTTGCGCTTTTTTGCTAGTGGAGCCTTCCTGTACTCAGTGGGGGATGCAGAACAGCTGAACAAGGCCACAATTTGCCGCACAATAAGGAGTGTGTGTCTGGCTATCAAAGCATTAGCAGATGTCTTCATCTCCTTCCCTGGCCACAGAAGACTCTGTGACATCAAAGAGGAGTTCTATAGGATTGCAGGTAAGAGGATCTACAAATTACAGGACAACTTCCAATCTCCTCTGCATTAGCGTAGCCTCTTCTCTAGCCTGTCAACTATGTGTCTGTCTATCCCTGTTCTCCTCTCTGCACAGACCATATAAACGCTCCACACCGCATGGCCGCGGCCACCCTAATCTGGTGGTCCCAGCGCGCACGACCCACGTGGAGTTCCAGGTCTCCGGTAGCCTCTGGAACTGCCGATCTGCGGCCAACAAGGCAGAGTTCATCTCAGCCTATGCCTCCCTCCAGTCCCTCGACTTCTTGGCTCTGACGGAAACATGGATCACCACAGACAACACCGCTACTCTTACTGCTCTCTCTTCGTCTGCCCACGTGCTCTCGCACACCCCGAGAGCTTCTGGTCAGCGGGGTGGTGGCACCGGGATCCTCATCTCTCCCAAGTGGTCATTCTCTCTTTCTCCCCTTACCCATCTGTCTATCGCCTCCTTTGAATTCCATGCTGTCACAGTTACTAGCCCTTTCAAGCTTAACATCCTTATCATTTATCGCCCTCCAGGTTCCCTCGGAGAGTTCATCGATGAGCTTGATGCCTTGATAAGCTCCTTTCCTGAGGACGGCTCACCTCTCACAGTTCTGGGCGACTTTAACCTCCCCACGTCTACCTTTGACTCATTCCTCTCTGCCTCATTCTTTCCACTCCTCTCCTCTTTTGACCTCACCCTCTCACCTTCCCCCCCTACTCACAAGGCAGGCAATACGCTCGACCTCATCTTTACTAGATGCTGTTCCTCCACTAACCTCATTGCAACTCCCCTCCAAGTCTCCGACCACTACCTTGTATCCTTTTCCCTCTCGCTCTCATCCAACACTTCCCACACTGCCCCTACTCGGATGGTATCGCGCCGTCCCAACCTTCGCTCTCTCTCCCCCGCTACTCTCTCCTCTTCCATCCTATCATCTCTTCCCTCTGCTCAAACCTTCTCCAACCTATCTCCTGATTCTGCCTCCTCAACCCTCCTCTCCTCCCTTTCTGCATCCTTTGACTCTCTATGTCCCCTATCCTCCAGGCCGGCTCGGTCCTCCCCTCCCGCTCCGTGGCTCGACGACTCATTGCGAGCTCACAGAACAGGGCTCCGGGCAGCCGAGCGGAAATGGAGGAAAACTCGCCTCCCTGCGGACCTGGCATCCTTTCACTCCCTCCTCTCTACATTTTCCTCCTCTGTCTCTGCTGCTAAAGCCACTTTCTACCACTCTAAATTCCAAGCATCTGCCTCTAACCCTAGGAAGCTCTTTGCCACCTTCTCCTCCCTCTTGAATCCTCCTCCCCTCCCCCCTCCTCCCTCTCTGCAGATGACTTCGTCAACCATTTTGAAAAGAAGGTCGACGACATCCGATCCTCGTTTGCTAAGTCAAACGACACCGCTGGTTCTGCTCACACTGCCCTACCCTGTGCTCTGACCTCTTTCTCCCCTCTCTCTCCAGATGACATCTCGCGTCTTGTGACGGCCGGCCGCCCAACAACCTGCCCGCTTGACCCTATCCCCTCCTCTCTTCTCCAGACCATCTCCGGTGACCTTCTCCCTTACCTCACCTCGCTCATCAACTCATCCCTGACCGCTGGCTACGTCCCTCCTGTCTTCAAGAGAGCGAGAGTTGCACCCTTCTGAAAAAACCTACACTCGATCCCTCCGATGTCAACAACTACAGACCAGTATCCCTTCTTTCTTTTCTCTCCAAAACTCTTGAACGTGCCGTCCTTGGCCAGCTCTCCCGCTATCTCTCTCAGAATGACCTTCTTGATCCAAATCAGTCAGGTTTCAAGACTAGTCATTCAACTGAGACTGCTCTTCTCTGTATCACGGAGGCGCTCCGCACTGCTAAAGCTAACTCTCTCTCCTCTGCTCTCATCCTTCTAGACCTATCGGCTGCCTTCGATACTGTGAACCATCAGATCCTCCTCTCCACCCTCTCCGAGTTGGGCATCTCCGGCGCGGCCCACGCTTGGATTGCGTCCTACCTGACAGGTCGCTCCTACCAGGTGGCGTGGCGAGAATCCGTCTCCTCACCACGTGCTCTCACCACTGGTGTCCCCCAGGGCTCTGTTCTAGGCCCTCTCCTATTCTCGCTATACACCAAGTCACTTGGCTCTGTCATAACCTCACATGGTCTCTCCTATCATTGCTATGCAGACGACACACAATTAATCTTCTCCTTTCCCCCTTCTGACGACCAGGGGCCTGTTGCACAAAAGTAGAATTAAGACATCCGGGATAAATGACTCAGCTGAGCTCAATGAAGCCAAAACATGTGCGTCCAGGCTTAATTGGTTGCACAAAGACCAAGCCAGGATGAGCAGACACGGATTCATTAAACCAGGTGAAACCAATCCTGGATAGGTGCGCGCTCACGGCTCACTCAAATAGACCCCGCCACAGATCACAGATTAACTGATTTACCATGGCAACTAGAGCCGCGTACTTTTCCCCGTCGGAAGCACAAATCCTCATGGAGGCATACGAGGAGGTAAAAGATATAATTAAGAAGAAAGGCAACACCGCCACAGTGATAAAGCGAAGAGAAAAAGCGTGGCAAAGTATTGCAGACCGCCTGAATGCGTAAGTAGTGCACAATTACACACTCACCGCTCCGCTGAAACATCACAATTACAATTCAAATATTTAATTCACATCTCCAAAAATGCAGTTGTACTGTAATTATGAAACGGTTAAATTTTTTATTGAAATGCACTGCAGATATGAGTGAAATTGTGTAAAGTAACTCCATCACACTGTATAAAGCTATGATAAATTTTTTGATATTTTTACTGAAAACAAGACAAAAATACCAAGTAATTTTTGCAGTGTGACTCCATTAAATGTGTGTGTGTGTGTGTGTGTGTGTGTGTAGATTAAACATGAACGGGCCAAAACGGACATGGCAGCAGGTCAAAATCAAATACAAGAACATTCTGCAGAATGGTATGGTCCCTGACTAATATTTAACAAAGCACAAGCATATATTGTACCCAGAAGGTGCCTGCTCACACATTGTCTGTACTGTTTTAGCAGTGAAAAAGAATACCCACAGACAAGGCACGGGTTGTGGGTCACCAAAGGCTGACCTTACCCCAGCAGAGGACATGGCCTTGGAGCTAAATAAAGGCAGGCCCGTCTTAGAGGGGATCCCTGGGGGGAAAGAGACGAGCATAGGTTCCTCCCAAGATGCCACCCGCTTCATTCAAGGTATGTCCTTCCATCTCTACATGGGATACAACCACATTCATATTGAATCAATTTGGACTGTCTGACTTTGGTTTACCTATTGCCTTGCAGTGCCTGGCAGCACTGTGTTCCTGTTAGAGCCACCAGCACAAGCACCAGACGATGCTGATCCAGTGAGTACTCCATCAAAGGCATACTGTAGGCCTGGCATGTCTTGTCTACTAGCTTCAATATGAATCCGATTAAATGTGATAGGGTGAAGGCCCCAGTGCAGCAGCAACAGCACATGATGGAGACGATGATGATGAGGAGGAGACCATCTCTCTGGATTCCAGAAGGCATGAGGTATCATGTTAAGACTGTGAAAGTACTATTTACTCTACAATGGTGAGGAGTCCTCATCAAAATCAAAAAATCTAATTTCTTTTACAGGACCCAGATGCTATACAGTGGGAAAACCAGCCTGGCAACATAGTGCGTATTAATAAAAGGACACCACATCCTGCCAAATTCCAGCTGCGCTAATTGTATTGTGTTCACAGAGCTCACAAGCTATCAGAAAGTTGTATGGCAACCACCTCCGGCGCCAAATAGAACTGGCAGACATAGACATTCAGTACAAGAAGAAAAAGATGGAAAATCTTGCACTGGAGTCCGAAATAAAAAAGAGGACAATTAGGAAACTGGACCTTGAAATAAAAAAACTTGAGAGGGAGGTGAGATATGCCTTCAATGTACACTGTATGCTAACTGTAACACAAATGTATTAATCATTATTTTCTTTCCTCCCCCAGCTCCAAGAAGATGACACAGCTCAAAATAAAAATTAGGTATATTCTCGTAAAGTCAAGTGAGCCATGACATATGAGCTCTTATTGTGAGCACACAGGACGGTGGCATCTTTCTAAGGTTTTTTTTTATTTTCCCAGCAATCAGTACAACCAAGTCATCGTTATAAGGCATCGCCCTCTTTTGCCCACCCCCAGCACCAGGTGTGGCCACTAGCCTATATGAAGGCCCAAAATTGTGTGTTCCTTTCTGCTCTGACAATGGCATGCCCATTCGTGCGAGATGTGGTGGATGAAGAAGCACTTGTGCTGAGGAGAGCCTTCAGGCGAGAAAGGGTCTTCAGGGACCGGTTGGACCCACTGGCCTTCCCTGATGACCATCTATATGAAAGATACAGGTTTTCTGCAGATGGCATCAGGTATCTATGCAGACTACTGGGTCCCAGGATTAAGCACCGCACTGCACGGAGCCATGCACTGAGTGTGGAGCAAATGGTTTGTGTGGCCTTGCGCTTTTTTGCTAGTGGAGCCTTCCTGTACTCAGTGGGGGATGCAGAACAGCTGAACAAGGCCACAATTTGCCGCACAATAAGGAGTGTGTGTCTGGCTATCAAAGCATTAGCAGATGTCTTCATCTCCTTCCCTGGCCACAGAAGACTCTGTGACATCAAAGAGGAGTTCTATAGGATTGCAGGTAAGAGGATCTACAAATTACAGGACAACTTCCAATCTCCTCTGCATTAGCGTAGCCTCTTCTCTAGCCTGTCAACTATGTGTCTGTCTATCCCTGTTCTCCTCTCTGCACAGACCATATAAACGCTCCACACCGCATGGCCGCGGCCACCCTAATCTGGTGGTCCCAGCGCGCACGACCCACGTGGAGTTCCAGGTCTCCGGTAGCCTCTGGAACTGCCGATCTGCGGCCAACAAGGCAGAGTTCATCTCAGCCTATGCCTCCCTCCAGTCCCTCGACTTCTTGGCTCTGACGGAAACATGGATCACCACAGACAACACCGCTACTCTTACTGCTCTCTCTTCGTCTGCCCACGTGCTCTCGCACACCCCGAGAGCTTCTGGTCAGCGGGGTGGTGGCACCGGGATCCTCATCTCTCCCAAGTGGTCATTCTCTCTTTCTCCCCTTACCCATCTGTCTATCGCCTCCTTTGAATTCCATGCTGTCACAGTTACTAGCCCTTTCAAGCTTAACATCCTTATCATTTATCGCCCTCCAGGTTCCCTCGGAGAGTTCATCGATGAGCTTGATGCCTTGATAAGCTCCTTTCCTGAGGACGGCTCACCTCTCACAGTTCTGGGCGACTTTAACCTCCCCACGTCTACCTTTGACTCATTCCTCTCTGCCTCATTCTTTCCACTCCTCTCCTCTTTTGACCTCACCCTCTCACCTTCCCCCCCTACTCACAAGGCAGGCAATACGCTCGACCTCATCTTTACTAGATGCTGTTCCTCCACTAACCTCATTGCAACTCCCCTCCAAGTCTCCGACCACTACCTTGTATCCTTTTCCCTCTCGCTCTCATCCAACACTTCCCACACTGCCCCTACTCGGATGGTATCGCGCCGTCCCAACCTTCGCTCTCTCCCCCGCTACTCTCTCCTCTTCCATCCTATCATCTCTTCCCTCTGCTCAAACCTTCTCCAACCTATCTCCTGATTCTGCCTCCTCAACCCTCCTCTCCTCCCTTTCTGCATCCTTTGACTCTCTATGTCCCCTATCCTCCAGGCCGGCTCGGTCCTCCCCCCCGCTCCGTGGCTCGACGACTCATTGCGAGCTCACAGAACAGGGCTCCGGGCAGCCGAGCGGAAATGGAGGAAAACTCGCCTCCCTGCGGACCTGGCATCCTTTCACTCCCTCCTCTCTACATTTTCCTCCTCTGTCTCTGCTGCTAAAGCCACTTTCTACCACTCTAAATTCCAAGCATCTGCCTCTAACCCTAGGAAGCTCTTTGCCACCTTCTCCTCCCTCTTGAATCCTCCTCCCCCTCCCCCTCCTCCCTCTCTGCAGATGACTTCGTCAACCATTTTGAAAAGAAGGTCGACGACATCCGATCCTCGTTTGCTAAGTCAAACGACACCGCTGGTTCTGCTCACACTGCCCTACCCTGTGCTCTGACCTCTTTCTCCCCTCTCTCTCCAGATGACATCTCGCGTCTTGTGACGGCCGGCCGCCCAACAACCTGCCCGCTTGACCCTATCCCCTCCTCTCTTCTCCAGACCATCTCCGGTGACCTTCTCCCTTACCTCACCTCGCTCATCAACTCATCCCTGACCGCTGGCTACGTCCCTCCTGTCTTCAAGAGAGCGAGAGTTGCACCCCTTCTGAAAAAACCTACACTCGATCCCTCCGATGTCAACAACTACAGACCAGTATCCCTTCTTTCTTTTCTCTCCAAAACTCTTGAACGTGCCGTCCTTGGCCAGCTCTCCCGCTATCTCTCTCAGAATGACCTTCTTGATCCAAATCAGTCAGGTTTCAAGACTAGTCATTCAACTGAGACTGCTCTTCTCTGTATCACGGAGGCGCTCCGCACTGCTAAAGCTAACTCTCTCTCCTCTGCTCTCATCCTTCTAGACCTATCGGCTGCCTTCGATACTGTGAACCATCAGATCCTCCTCTCCACCCTCTCCGAGTTGGGCATCTCCGGCGCGCCCACGCTTGGATTGCGTCCTACCTGACAGGTCGCTCCTACCAGGTGGCGTGGCGAGAATCCGTCTCCTCACCACGTGCTCTCACCACTGGTGTCCCCCAGGGCTCTGTTCTAGGCCCTCTCCCTATTCTCGCTATACACCAAGTCACTTGGCTCTGTCATAACCTCACATGGTCTCTCCTATCATTGCTATGCAGACGACACACAATTAATCTTCTCCTTTCCCCCTTCTGACGACCAGGTGGCGAATCGCATCTCTGCATGTCTGGCAGACATATCAGTGTGGATGACGGATCATCACCTCAAGCTGAACCTCGGCAAGACGGAGCTGCTCTTCCTCCCGGGAAGGACTGCCCGTTCCATGATCTCGCCATCACGGTTGACAACTCCATTGTGTCCTCGTCCCAGAGCGCTAAGAACCTTGGCGTGATCCTGGACAACACCCTGTCGTTCTCAAATAACATCAAGGCGGTGGCCCGTTCCTGTAGGTTCATGCTCTACAACATCCGCAGAGTACGACCCTGCCTCACACAGGAAGCGGCGCAGGTCCTAATCCAGGCACTTGTCATCTCCCGTCTGGATTACTGCAACTCGCTGTTGGCTGGGCTCCCTGCCTGTGCCATTAAACCCCTACAACTCATCCAGAACGCCGCAGCCCGTCTGGTGTTCAACCTTCCCAAGTTCTCTCACGTCACCCCGCTCCTCCGCTCTCTCCACTGGCTTCCAGTTGAAGCTCGCATCCGCTACAAGACCATGGTGCTTGCCTACGGAGCTGTGAGGGGAACGGCACCTCAGTACCTCCAGGCTCTGATCAGGCCCTACACCCAAACAAGGGCACTGCGTTCATCCACCTCTGGCCTGCTCGCCTCCCTACCACTGAGGAAGTACAGTTCCCGCTCAGCCCAGTCAAAACTGTTCGCTGCTCTGGCCCCCCAATGGTGGAACAAACTCCCTCACGACGCCAGGACAGCGGAGTCAATCACCACCTTCCGGAGACACCTGAAACCCCACCTCTTTAAGGAATACCTAGGATAGGATAAAGTAATCCTTCTCCCCCCCCCCCTAAAAGACCTAGATGCACTATTGTAAAGTGGCTGTTCCACTGGATGTCATAAGGTGAAAGCACCAATTTGTAAGTCGCTCTGGATAAGAGCGTCTGCTAAATGACTTAAATGTAATGTAAATGTAACTGTTAACACATAGTAGGATACTCATTACTTTGTGTGACAGGTTTCCCCAATGTCATTGGTGCAGTGGACTGCACACACATAAGGATAAAAGCCCCCTCAGGTGCCCATGAGGCCGATTTTGTGAATAGGAAATCCTTTCACAGCATTAATGTTCAGGTGAACATAACTTTTTGATATTGTCCATTGACGAACACTCTGCATTGCCAGTGATGTGCATTGATTGGTGTAATATTCCTCATCTTATGATTTCAGATGGTCTGCAATGCTGACTGTGTGATCAGCAATGTTGTGGCAAAATGGCCTGGCTCAGGCCATGACTCCAGAATCTTTCGGGCCTCTGAAATCTATCAGTGCCTATCACAAGGTAAGCCACACAACCCCTATTTATAACCATCATGGCTGTGTCAAGAATATCACTGTGTTTATGAGGTAGTAATGATGAGATTTTGTGTTGACAGGTGAATTCTCTGGTGTGTTGCTGGGAGACAGGGGTATGGCTGCCAGCCTTTCTCCTGACACCTTTCACAGACCCCCAGGAAGCACAGCAGGCCTACAACCATGCCCATGCCAGGACCAGGGCCAGAGTTGAAATGACCTTTGGCCTCCTGAAGGCACGCTTTCACTGCCTTCACAAATTAAGGGTCAGCCCTGTTAGGGCATGTGATATTACTGTGGCTTGTGCTGTCCTCCACAATGTGGCCTGCCTGAGGAAGGAGAGGGCCCCCAGAGTGCCACCAGCCATGGACTGGGACAATCCGGCAATCTTCCCTGATGACGACAGTGGTCGGCTGCTGAGGGACCAATATGTGTTGAATTATTTTAGTTAGTATGTGTGCTTTCAATTTTGGTTAAATATGTCCTGCGGTGGCAGAGGAATTTGGGTTTTTTGGGTTCGTTTTTGACGAATTTGGCCTCTTATGATGTTTGTGCGGTATACTGTGTGTAATACAAGGCTGCAGGGAGGCTACTGCATCCATTCATTTGTCTGTTCAGTTGATGTGTATGGATTTGTCCTGCATTTATTTTAGTGTGCAGACATGCAGGGTGTGTTATATACAGACCTTTGAATGTGTATGTATCATTTTGTATAATATGCTTGGATTCTGTGCTTTCCATCTTGTAGAGTCACTGTGACTTCAGTTTCGAAAGGAGCTGATGGTTTACCTGCTTTGTTTTGTCCTTATTCAATAAAGGAACATAATGTTACACATTGTGTTTTTATATTCATATGGAATGTGTATTTGTTTATATGACAGAGTACTAGGGCCACACTGAAGAAAAAGGATAAAGTCATACATTTATGAGGCTGGTTCTTTCTGCAGAAAAGCTACATATTGTTTTTACAGTTTTGATACTTATGACAATGTGATACTTAATATTCTGGCACATCAGCATGTCTTTGTTTATGAAACCATACTGAAGTACAATTTCACGAAATGCCCCACATCTGTCATTTTAACAACTGTCCTCCTTTAAAACAACTGGTTACAATATTATGACTTGTGTTTTTTTCCCCTCTGTGGCCCTAATATTCTATCATTTTATATATAGCCTTATAGTCTATGGGAAACTGTAAATTATCTAATGATAGCAACATCATCTAAAATCATTTTTTATCCAAAATCATTGAAATTAATGATCACAAACGTTTAAATAATAACAGTGGGTCTAGTTATATGTGATAACAATGTATAGTGAGCAGTGAAATAACTATTGGTTTCCATTTGTGCTGACTGACATTAGGGATGAGATTAAATAGATCCTGGAATTTAGCCTGGTCTGGAGCAGGCTAGCTCCACAGAATAAATCTCCATGGTAATTTATACCATAACATATCCTCCTGCCCCCTATCCATCTTTAGTGCAACCGGATTACGGATCAATTGAGCCAGGATCACCAAGATATCCTGGCTTAATCCCTTATCCTAGTTTTGTGCAACAGGCCCCTGTGCTGACACAAGCCACTAACATAGACAATCGCCCACAAACAAACAGTGCAACCCAGGCTACCTAAGTATGATTCTCAATCAGAGACAACTAATGACACCTGCCTCTGATTGAGAACCATACTAGGCCGAAACATAGAAATCCCAAATCATAGAAAATCAAACATAGACTGCCCACCCAACTCACGCCCTGACCATACTAAATAAATACAAAACAAAGGAAATAAAGGTCAGAACGTGACACTATAACGTACATTTACTTTAACAGTGTGGAGTAGGTCGTGTAGGGAAAAAAACAGCTAATTGAATCCCTTTTTAGATACA
Organism: Oncorhynchus nerka; assembly: GCF_034236695.1. Classification (NCBI taxonomy): domain Eukaryota; kingdom Metazoa; phylum Chordata; class Actinopteri; order Salmoniformes; family Salmonidae; genus Oncorhynchus; species Oncorhynchus nerka. The sequence goes on from NC_088402.1 coordinate 41,957,966, forward strand.
ATTTTAATGCAGCAAAATGTGATTAAAAGTTCAAGGGAGTGTAGACTTTCTATAGGCACTGTTATACCTTATAATAGCCTATCTACATATTTCAAATTAGCGCATGTCATGTGCCCCCTGCCCACTTAGCTAAGTGTTTAAATATTAGCCTACAAATAATTCAATAGAAGAAAATGGAGAGAGAGACAGTTCCTTAATATATAATGTATAATACAGCCAATATATACATTAAGGAACTGGAAGTCTCTTTCCATTTTATTCTATAGAATTCCATATAAAAACCTTCAGTGTCATAGATCGATGCCAGGAGTAGTTTATGTGGATGCTGATAGATTTCCAGCGTTGTCCTTTGTTTGACAGTGCGGTTGAGCGTACACATATCTTTCTGCCAAGAAGTGATGAGCCTTTCAGCGAATTAAATAGGCAGGACTTTCCAGCCTCCAGTGACAAAAAAAAAGCAGAGAAAACATTCTGTGACTTGGGTGACTGGAGTCTCTGACAATTTTATGGACTTTATGGACTCCTCTGACACTGCTATTATATAGGTCCTGGATGGCAGGTAGCTTGGCCCCAGTGATGTACTGGGCTGTATGCACTACCCTCTGTAGCACCTTACGGTCAGATGCCGAGCAGTTGCCATACCAGGCGGGGATGCAACCGGTCAGGATGCTCTCGATCGTGCAGCTGTAGAACTTTTTGAGGATCTGGGGACCCATGCCAAATCTTTTCAGTCTCCTGAGGGGGGAAAAGGTTTTGTCGTGACCTCTTGGACAATGATAGTTCGTTGGTGATGTGGACACCAAGGAACTTTAAACACTCGACCTGCTCCACTACAGCCACGTCGATGTTAATGGGGGCCAGTTCGGCCCGCCTTTTCCTGTAGTCCACGATCAGCTCCTTTGTCTTGTTGATATTGAGAGGTTGTTGTCCAGGCACCACACTGCCAGTTCTCTGTCCTCCTCCCTATAGACTGTCACATTGTTGTCGATGATCAGGCCTACCACTGTTGTGTCGTCTGCAAACTTAATGATGGTATTGGAGTCGTGTTTGGCCACGCAGTCGTGAGTGAACAGGGAGTACAGGAGGGGACTAAGTACACACCCCTGAGGGTCCCCAGTGTTGAGGATCAGCGTGGCAGACGTGTTATTGCCTAGCCTTTTGCAGAGGGAGGTGTTATGTCCCAGGATCCTTAGCTTAGTGATGAACTTCGTGGGCACTATGGTGTTGAACGCTGAGCTGTAGTCAATGAACAGCATTCTCACATAGGTGTTCCTTTTGTTCAGGTGGGAAAAGGCAGAGTGGAGTGCGAATGAGATTGCGTCGTCTGTGGATCTGTTGGGAATTATGCGAATTAGAGTGGGTCTAGGGTATCCGGGAGGATGCTGTTGATGTGAGCCATGACCAGCCTTTCAAAGCACTTCATGGCTACCTATGTGAGTGCTAAGGGCGGTAATCATTTAGGCAGGTTACCTTCACTTCCTTGGGCACAGGGACTATTGTGGTCTGCTTGAAACATGTAGGTATTACAGACTCGGTCAGGGAGAGGTTGAAAATATTAGTGAAGACACTTGCCAGTTGGTTCGCACATGCTTTGAGTACACGTCCTGGTAATATGTCTGGCCCTGCAGCTTTGTTAATGTTTAAAGGTCTTGCTCACATCGGCTACCGAGAGCTTTATCACACAGTCATCCAGAACAGCTGGTGCTCTCATACATGCTTCAGTGTTGCTTGCCTCAAAACGAGCATAAAAGGCATGTAACTCGTCTAGTAGGCTTGCGTCACTGGGCAGCTCGTGTCTGGGTTTCCATTTGTAGTCAGTAATAGTTTTCAAGCCCTGCCACATCCGACAAGCGTCAGAGCCGGTGTAGTAGGATTCAATATTAATCCTGTATTGATGCTTTGCTTGTTTGATAGTTCGTCTGAGGGCATAGCGGGATTTCTTATAAGCGTCCGAATATATAGCCAATGTACCACAGCTAAGGGCTGTTCTTATGCACGACGCAACACTGAGTGCCTGGACACAGCCCTTAGCCTTGGTATATTGGCCATTTATCACAAACCCCAGAGGTGCCTAATTGCTGTTATATACTGGTTACCAACGTAATTAGAGCAGTAAAAATACACGTTTTGTCATACCCGTGGTATACTGATATACCACGGCTGTCAACCAATCAGCATTCAGGGCTTGAACCACCCAGTTTATAAAAGCCAATATTGTCACGTTCTGACCTTTATTTCCTGTGTTTTGTAATTAGTTAGTATGGTCAGGGCGTGAGTTGGGTGGGCAGTCTATGTTTGTTTTTCTATGATTTGAGTATTTCTATGTTTTGGCCTAGTATGGTTCTCAATCAGAGGCAGGTGTCATTAGTTGTCTCTGATTGAGAATCATACTTAGGTAGCCTGGGTTTCACTGTGTGTTTGTGGGTGATTGTTCCTGTCTTTGTGTTTGCACCAGATGGGACTGTTTCAGGTTTTCTCACGTTTGTTGTTTTTGTTAGTTATCTCATGTGTAGTTTCTTTATAAATTAAAGAACATGAATAACCACCACGCTGAATTTTGGTCCGCTTCTCCTTCACCACAGGAAAACCCTTACAAATATAATGACTTGTTAGGCTATATTTCAAGTAACCTAGTGTCTAAATGTTCCCCTGAATCCCCCTAACTGGCAACAGTAGGCTACATGATCTGTGTCAGTGTGCGTGAGTTTCTCTGTTTTCTTACTACCTCAACTGCATCACTTTGCGACAGCGACTTTTAGGGTTTGCGTTTGCGGTGATGTGCACTGGTGTGGCTAAAATGCAGATTTTTTTGTCCCAGTCCGCCTCTTGACTGTTCCAGTGCATTTCCAAATGTTAGTTAGTGTCCCGAATTCATGACAGTGATAAACCCTCTCTGAGCACGTAGTTGTTTTCTGGAGGATTGGTCAGGCAGCATAGGGGTGAAGACGGATGCACTTAAAGACACTTTTCACGTCTTCTGGCTGACCAGTCGGGAACAGGGGTCTCAAGGTTGACAACTCTCTGATGCATGACAGTGAAACAGGGTTTCCGGTGGCGTTCCTTACAGCAAGGTCAGCACTTCTGTACACACAGTTCTGTTCTGGTGTTCTGCACCCACTGAGAACACAGAGACAGCCCCGCTGATGGACTGTCTGCAGCCACCTGTGTGTGTGTGTGTCGAGCTCTGTTGTTTACCACATTCTGTTCTGACCCTCTCTCTCCCATGCAGCATACAATCAACTACTATATTCAGTTGAAACCCCTAGCTAATGTATTTTTTCAGTGCAAGGGGTAAGGTTTCTTGACTAAACACAGTCAATTGTCAGATGTTATATTTTCACAACATACAGTATATTTTCCTCTGCATAATACCCACTTTGATTTAAAATCACATACAGCTAAAAGCATTGCTAAAGCATTGTAGTTCTACATCAGTTATCTGCTGAGACCCATCCACTGCAGTGGAGCCAGGAGAGACAGGTGTGTGTCAGACGATCCAAAGCACAGATAAGGTCTATAATCATCTCCCTATAGAAGGACGTTAAGAAGATATTGTCACAGCCAAGATGATAATATTTGACACTGCAGGGATAGCTTGGAGTGGCATGAAGTGTAGAAAGACAAAGGGTGCCACGGTGCCCCTTAACCACCCCACGTTCATCCTCCTTTCTTTAGTTTATATATCCAGAGATAAGAGAAAGTTAACACACACTTTAACATAGGCTATATTCATGTTTTACAGAATAGTCTACACACAAAGTACCAGTCCTTGTAGCCTACTGTCAATTCCAAGGACCTGTCGTCCAGACTCAAGACTCAAAACTCCCAATAGGCTTTCCTCATAATCCGCTTTCATGCACTGTTTCAATTGCTAATTACACTGCATATATTTCCAGAACTATAACTTCTCAGGTTACTATCCTATAGGTAATATATTGTGAACTATAACTAGTGAAAAGAAAGCAGTCCGTCTTCAATGAGACTATATGAATGTGTCCAAGCTCAACGTCTGCTTTTCAACAGACAATAACCCTGCCCCTTGTCTCCACTCTCCTAATGAATTGGTTTTTACCCTGTTTGGGAAAAATGTACCCTTCCCTCCCCTCCTAATTTTCCAATTTGCTGTGTCATTTATATGTAATTGAGGATCGTATTGGGCCATATTAGTCCCACAAATAGGATGAAATACTTTATTGAAGTGCTGCTTTATAAAGAGGCCCTCGTAAACCAAACATCAATTGTGGCCCTTGGAGGAGACTAGGGCTCTCTGGTATATTGTGGGGTTTTGTATAAGAGGCTGTAATTATTTCTCGGAGGGCAATCCTGGTTGCTACTCCACTACCATTATATGGGACACTCTTTTTTTTCTCCAATGGGTTGTAATGAAAAAGAGAGTGCTGTGTTGCTCTGCTAGTGTTTGCAACTCATATTCTTTAACCAAATAGGAAAAGCTTGTTTTCACCTGCAGAGACCTGGGCCTGCATAGGAATGTAAAGGTATTAGTATTTTTAAACATCGGAGCACCTTGCAGGAAAGTGACTTTTCTTTCTGTTTGGGGGAAGTGGAACTTTGTGCCCTTGATGCTTAACTGTTCACAGATTGTAAACAGTCAAAGCAGGACATTACACGTGTTCTGCTTTGTGCGTCAAGACAAACCCTACCCTAATATTGAAGCATATTGGGCTACATTCAAAAGCTTTAAACGTTTTAAAATTTGGAAAATTATGTGTAAAATACAATTGGCCAACAGAATCTGTTAAACTTTTGTTTTCATTGTCAACTTGTTCATGGATACCTGAGCTTGGTAGATACACTCAGCACTATATCACTTTACAAATCACTGTGAAATCACCAAAGCCTTAACCTCCCGTCTCTGGGTGGAGTATCTGGTTATTTGCAGGGTTAAATTCATGGGACTTTCTGGCAGCAGATGTTCCCCTCAGCCTGTCGCTAGGATTCCTTAGTGGCAGAGGGGCCGCCCATGAAAACGCCATTAGGCCCCACCAGTCGCCAGACGAGCGTGTGTCCAGACTGTCAAATTGGGGCCAAGCCACAGCCACCCTACCACCCTCTACCAGCACCAGAGTCTTTTGCCCTATCAACCCTTAGATGCAAAACTACATAACATGAAAAGGAAATGTTTCAATCCTTGTCATACAATACACCTTGGTAGACATAACAACAAAACACCACCTGGGCCGTGACCCTGGCCCCAGTTGAACTGAGCGAGAGGCGCAGTGGTGGCAGATGGGGAGTCTGTGAATAAATCGATTAGGGAGCCTTTGACGGATGGGCTTTGTAGGGGCGCACGACACACCAGAGAATTAATTTGGCTAGGCGAAAAAGCCATGCCAGGACCATTCATCTCGGCACAAATTTGGCAATTTCCCGGGTCTAGGGGCTCAATTAGGCAGTGTTTCCAACCGTTTTGGGGGGGAATAAGGCGCATTGAGGAATACGTAGCGCTGATGTTTCTGATGTGTGCATTAATGATGAAAGATTTAAGGAATAAGAAATGAGCAAAAGATAAGAGCGGAATAGCTGAATGTGTGTAAGCTCAGATCACACCAGGTAGATTCCACAGAGGTAAAGTTATTTGCTATACAACCAGGTTAAATTTAGCAACCTCGTTTAGCCATAGTCAATCCCTTTCTTTCCTACATGTGCAACAGTGCCAATAGCTGAATTGCGTCCTGTATTTCTGAATCCCCTGTGTGATGAGTTCCACCCCACCCTAGTCCCCACCCTGATTCAGTGTCTTTCTAGATGATTTATGTGGCAGGGTCACTGTATGACCTCCAAACCCGCCCCATCCATTCAGCACCTGTCACCAAACCGCCTATGTGCGCTTACTGAAAACCCGGCCATGCGTGCAAAATGGCAATTTTCCATCCTCCCTAAAAATCCCTTCAGTGGGAAAGTAGGAATGTGATAAGTAAAACAGGTGTGCCACTCAATGTGCTAACGAGGGAGCTGAACTGCACGCACCATTGGCCACAACATCTGTCACGCTGCTGAATTAGATTCTACCCCTGGAAGTTTGCAGAGTGAGAGGCGTTGATGGGGAGCTTAGATTGGATACAAATTAGATGGGGGGGCACAGAACCCCATGGTCTACCTCCTGGTCCCCAGAGTGTAGAGGGCTTGTGACAAATTATAGGGTGGCATATTGGAGGGGTACAGACCGATACCTGTCAAGAGCCCAGGGCGGTACCACCTCTGACCCCTACACCCTCCCCTAAGAGATGCTAATGAGCTCGTCAACCTTAACCAGGCCTAATTGGAGGCGTTGATTGTCCCTTAAGGTCGGGCGGGTTTGAGCCAGCAGTGCGACAGCTTGCCACTTCCTGCTAGCTAGGGTCACATGGCTCACCTCTGTTCTGTGTAAACAAATTCAAGAAAAGACGGACACCTTGCATTTTAACAGACGCTCTTATCCAGATTGACTTACAGGAGCAATTAGCATAAAGTGCTTTGCTCACGGGCACATCGGCAGATTTTTCACCTAGTTGGCTCGGGGATTCAAACCAGCAACCTCTCAGTTACTGGCCGAACGGTCTTAACCACTAGGCTACCTGCCGCCCTTAAGCTTGCTATTACGGTGTGGTAGGAATGGAGTTGCATTGGCTCGGGGATTCAAACCAGCAACCTCTCAGTTACTGGCCGAACGGTCTTAACCACTAGGCTACCTGCCACCCTTAAGCTTGCTATTACGGTGTGGTAGGAATGGAGTTGCAATTTGTGGTTGTGGTTATAAAACAAGTTGAAAGACTGAATAGATTAATTGAGCACGACTGAATGAATCCCCATATAATGCAACGAATGACAGCACTGTTTTTAATTCAGCCTTGTCTTTCAATACAGAGCGAGCACTTGTATAAACACATTTACAGCTACTAAAAATGAAAGACCTTGAAATGGGTCCATTTTCAAAGAGCTAAACACGTTCAGGCTATGGTGGATGGCACAATGGAGAAAGCCACGGTATACATGTTGTGCTTATGTTTCTCTGAATAGGGTAGCTATTTGATAAGACTGTCATCGGTGAGGACTGTTAGCAGTCTGGCTGACAGCTAAGGTTGCACAGCACTGTAACATCCTGCCACCTACTGGGTATAGAGGACAAGTGCATCCTAGAGAACTAAGTGGAAGCAATCTTACCCACAAAAAAATTCCATTACAGGAAAAAGTGATAAATGATGTACAATTGGCAAAACAATTGTAGAAATAACATTTTATTTATACAAAATAAAGTGAATATATTGATAAGTTATCAAAACATCACAGCAGGGTAGGCCTACACAAAACACAGCCCTTATTTGAAGTGTTTCTAAAATGAATGGTGGAAAAACAATTGGAACCATTTCCCTGTTTGACTGTTAGATTTGATGGGTATTATGACACATCCACTGTGGGGTTTTATAGTGTACAGTATCAGTTTGTCAAACACCACCTGTTTTCCCAGTGCAAGTTACTCTTGTCTCATCCCACCTTTTCCCTCCCCTTTTCTCCTCCATGCCTCCCCTCCCTCCCTCACTCTCTCCAGCTCAGCCCCAGTGTCTGGGCGATGAAGGAGAAGATGTGAGTATCCTCCAGGATGGCCTTAGCAGTAGGCTTGCCCGCTCCGTGACCGCTGCGGGTGTCCACCCTGACCATGAGAGGCTGGCGCTGCCCGGGGCTGCTGCCCACACCGTGCTGCAGTGTGGCACAGTATTTCAGGGTGTGAAGGGGCACCACCCGGTCGTCATGGTCGGCAGTCAGTAGGAGCATGGCAGGGTAGGCAGCGCCAGTGTGAGGGTTGGGGGGGAGGTTGTGAAGAGGGGAGTACCTGAGGGTGAGAGGGGAGAATGTATTTATTGTACAAATTACGAAGTGCATGTGCAGAGACGCAGTTGTGTTTATGTTCAGTATGTGATGTTTAGTGTGTGTGTGTGTGTGATTGAGTATGCCCGACTTACTCAATGAGCCATTTGAACTGCTCAGGGTGGTCTGCGCAGCCGTAGTCAGTGGTCCAGGCGTGGCCGATGGTAAACTTGTGGAACTTGAGCATGTCCATCACCCCAACTTCAGCCACAGCACAGCCGAACAGGTCCGGACGTTGGTTCACACATGCCGCTGGGTGTGCGTGAGTGAAAGAGTTAAATCTCAGACACACCGGTGTCCGCACAGCAAAGACCTTGGAAGTCGTCAGTCACTCAGCCTTGTTAAAATACTCCAAACCAGGAAGTGGCTGCAGTGTTTGGCAATACATATCCATGTGTATTACTTATGGTCTCGATTCCAAGCTGTCTGAGCTAATGTTGTTATTTTGTAGAAAGCACTTGTTGATGCTAGCCAAATAACTACCTAGCAAGATGACAAAGAACACATTTAATTCACTCTCCATAATCCCATACTGCCAGCCCATAGCAAAATGTTTAGCATATTTGCTACTAGCACAACATTACTAAATAGCTAGCTAAGGACACTGCACTGACTCGGGCAGCTAACACAGGAAGCGGTTTCATGAAAACTAACTAACCCATTGTGTTTTAATGATAACATTAATAATAGCTACAGTGGTTCGCTAGCTTGGAGGAAGTATTTAGTGTTTTGTGCATTGCGCCTGGGCACATAGCTAGCTACCATCCCATAGCCTACGTTGCATATGAAGTGTGACTGGCTCATCCGTGGAGTCAATGCCCTCTTTTTTCCCCTTTTTTGTTGGCTTCCCCACGTGGGGGTTTGTGCTCTCTGACTGGCTCAAAGTCAAGTTGTTGTCCACTATCAAGAATTGAATTGGTAGGTGTTGCTACTGCTCTTACAAAAAAAATAAAAAAAATATGCAGTTTTAAAATGTGCAGTGAAAGTGCAGTAAATGCAATAAACTGTTATTTTGAATGAGGTATTTGCAACATACTTCAATCTTTTTTTAATAAGGGTGGGTTGGCACACAGCAGGTTCTGCTTTTGTTCTAGCAAGTAAAGGAACGGGCTTCCACTGTGATAAGTACATATCGGCAGTGAAATTCTCGGTGTGTTGTGAGAGAGAGAGACCTGTCTTACACTTGTTACACGCATAATTATACTTCTTAAAACATACACCAACTCACTCTTTGACCCTTGCACACACTACAACAACATCCAATCTCGCCTAAATGGCCAATTAAAATAGGGAAGAACACTTTAGTTGGGTTTGTACAATGCCATATGGTTGGCAGTCTTTCTAAATCATGTAGCTTACTACTGTTTAATGTGCTGCGTAATCACTGTATTCATTTAAGCTAAGTAGCTAACTACTATTGGATGGATTTTAAATTAACAATCATACTGAAGATATTAAAAAAATGAAAATAGATAATACAGTAATGAGTGATCGAACTAGGAGACCATTTAGAAAGATGGTCTTAAAACACACACACACACTCTTCCCCATCCCCTCTCCATACCCACGAGCAGTCCCCCATTGGAGGCTCCGTTGATGGCTATGCGGCTGGCTGTGGTGTAGTTCTCTTGGATCAGATACTCTGCTGCACACTGGAAGTCATCAAAGCAATTCATCTTGTTCCCCAGGGTACCACCTAGACAGAGACAGGAATTAAACTCAACAGGATACAGCCATAGTCTATAGATATTATTATATTAATAATATATGCCATTTAGCAGACATTTTTAACCATACATTTTACGTGCAGGTGGACCCGGGAATCGAACCCACTATCCTGGCGTTGCAACTGCCAAAGCAGCACCATGCTCTATCAACTGGGCTACAGAGATAGACTGGGGCTGGATCTCAATAGTCATAACTACAGTAGTTTCCTGCTCATCTTATTTGCTCCACCCAAGGGTGAAAGGTGAAGACAAAATGGTGAAAAGCTGTGCTCGTAAAATAGACTAGCGAATCACAGCCCATAGTTTTAGGTTAAATCAAGCTATTTCTGTGTGTCTTTATGTGGTGAAGATACAATACCTTTGTGCCAGGTCTGTCCGTACTCCCCTCCTCCTCTGATGTTGGCTACAGCCAGGATTCCCCCCAGGTGTCTGACAAACAGCAGGTACGGAACACTGACACACACAGAGAGAGAGGCACAGAGAGAGAGACAGAGAGAGAGGCACAGAGAGAGAGAGGCACAGAGAGAGAGAGGCACAGAGAGAGAGAGGCACACAGAGAGAGAGGCACACAGAGAGAGAGGCACACAGAGAGAGAGGCACACAGAGAGAGAGAGGCACAGAGGCACAGAGAGAGAGGCACAGAGGCACAGAGAGAGAGGCACAGAGGCACAGATAGAGAGGCACAGAGGCACAGATAGAGAGGCACAGACAGATAGAGAGGCACAGAGGCACAGATAGAGAGGCACAGAGGCACAGAGAGAGAGGCACAGAGGCACAGAGAGAGAGGCACAGAGGCACAGATAGAGAGGCACAGATAGAGAGGCACACAGAGAGAGAGGCACAGAGGCACAGAGAGAGAGAGAGAGAGAGGCACAGAGAGAGAGAGAGAGAGGCACAGAGAGAGAGAGAGAGAGAGAGAGAGGCACAGAGAGAGAGAGAGACAGAGAGAGAGAGAGAGAGAGGCACAGAGAGAGAGAGAGAGAGAGAGGCACAGAGAGAGAGAGAGAGAGAGAGCACAGAGAGAGAGAGAGAGAGAGAGGCACAGAGAGAGAGAGAGAGGCACAGAGAGAGAGGCACAGAGAGAGAGAGACACAGAGAGAGAGAGAGACACAGAGAGAGAGAGAGAGGCACAGAGAGAGAGAGAGAGAGAGAGAGAGACAGAGGCACAGAGAGAGAGAGACACAGAGAGAGACACACAGAGAGACACACAGAGAGACACACAGAGAGAGAGAGAGAAACACAGAGAGACACACAGAGAGAGAGAGAGCGTGTCACAGGTGTCACTCAAATCCCACCGACACAGAATACAGGTCATTTGGATGAATTATACTTGTGAATTCCTGGAGGGGAAAGATACATAACGTTCCACTTGAGACTCATGCATTGTGATACTAACTTGTAGTATGGTTGGATGGAGTTCTCAAAACCTCCGTATCCGTACAGGAAGACAGGATGTGATCCGTCCTTCTTTAGACCACGGGCGTGTACCAGGAACATGGGGATTTTAGTTCCATCCTTACTGGGGTAAAACACCTGAAACCCACAACAATGTCATCATACTGAGATTGTCCAGATACTATAAGTCGTTACTGTGCTTGGTTTGCAATCTGCTGTTGTCATACCTGATTGGTCTCATAGTCCTCCTGTTGAATACCCTTCACCTCCACCTGTCTGAACACGGTGGGTTCTGGAGACGCCTGGCTCAGGTCACAGTGGTAGATCACACCTGGGAGGGACACGGACACACAGGGGTTTGAGGTCATGAGGAGGTCAAAGGTTAGAGATGAAGAGAAAGTTGGCAGAGAGGGTACCCAACAGTAGTATTCAAAGTGAGTCTTCTTTGTGTTGAATGATAGCCGTCACTCCATAGTGAGGATATTAACCCTAATGAATCATAATTAGGTGAAAGCACAAAAAAGGAGGCATAAACACTTCAGGTTATGCCAATGAACATCAGCCTCGTCCATAGGTTAGTCCCAATAAATGACATATCCTTTTCATATATCTAACGCTGAATAAGTTGAGTATCCCCTGCGAGGCAGTACAGTACCTGGCGTGGTGAAGGAGGTGAACTTGTAGAAGAAGTCAGAGTGTTTCTTCTTACAGCTGAGACCCACCACAGTGCCCACGTCCAGAGGCAGATCTCTGACCAGACCACCAGTTGACAGCTCATACAACTGCAGGATGTCCTTCACGTCATGGACATAGTTGACCAGCAGGTGGTGCTGGTTCACACAGGCCACAGAGCCTATAGGAACGCAGAGAAAATGCTCACAATGTAGGCTAATTGGTTTCTTTATGAGCATATCAGCAGGTCATTTATTTCTGTTTAAAAACTTGAAGCATTACAACAAAAGCATAATGCACCAACAACCTGGCATATACACTGAGTGTACAAAACATTAGGAACACCTTCCTAATATTGAGTTGCACCCCCCTTTGTCCTCAGAACAGCCTCGATTCGTCGGGGCATGGACTCTACAAGGCGTCGAAAGCGTTCCACAGGGACGCTGGCCCATGTTGTTTCCAATGCTTCCTACAGTTGTGTCAAGTTGGCTGAGAGTGGACCTCTACTCTGAATAGTTCGCTCCATCTCATCCCACAGATGCTCAATTGGATTGAGATCTGGTGACTGGGCAGGCCACTGCAGTAAGCTGAATTTACTGTAATGTTCTTGGAACCATTCCTGGATAATCCTAGCCTTGTGGCATGGGGCATTATCCTGCAGATGGATACACTGCTGCCATGAAGGGATGCACCTGATTGGTAATGATGTTCAGATATCCTGTGGCATGCAAACGTTGCTCCACTTTTATCAAGGGAACCGAGGTGTGCCATGAAATCACACCCCGCACCATCACCACCACCAGCCTGCAATGTTGACACGCAGCATGATGGACGCATGTACTCGTGGTTTCCTCCATACCCAAGTCCTCCCATCAGCGTGAAACAGCAGGAACCGGGATTCATCAGACCAAGCAATGTTTTTCCCATTTTCCAGTGTCCAGTGTTTTTGTTCCTTAGCACCACAGCAGCTGCAGTTTCTTGTTTTTTTTGCTGAAAGAAGTGGAACTCTGTAAGGTCATCGGCTGCCATACTCCATTCGTGTTAATGCACGAGTTGTGCATTCTTTTATGGGTCTTTGGACACCAATGCTGTACTGGACTGTCACTTGACTAACTGTAGTCCATCTGTTACGCTGCTCAATTAGTTTATCATGTATACTCATTTTTCAACGTTACAGTACACTGCTGTTTTTCTATTGTCCAACAGATGGCAGTCTGCCTCTGTACAACATGGAACACAAACTCTGACTCCTTTCACCTCAAGTGGACTTTGTCTAAGATACAGTAACTACACTGGACATTCTAGTAGAGGTCGACCGATTAATCGTCATGGCCGATTAATTAGGGCCGATTTCAAGTTTTCATAACAATCGTTAGTCGGCCTTTTTGGACACCGATTATGGACGATTACATTGCAATCCACGAGGAGACTGTGTGGCAGGCTGAACACCTGTTACGCGAGGGCAGCTAGGAGCCAAGGTAAGTTGCTAGCTAGCATTAAACTTATCTTATAAAAAACAAACAATCTTCACATAATCACTAGTTAACTACACATGGTTGATGATATAAATAGTTTAACTAACTTGTCCTGCGTTGCATATAATCAACGCTGTGCCTGTTTCAACTTCGCCAAAAGGGTGATGATTTAACAAAAGCGCATTCGGGGAAAAAAGCATATTCGTTGCACAAATGTACCCAACCATAAACATCAATGCCTTTCTTAAAATCAATACACACAAGTATATTTCTTTAAATCTACTAGGGAAATTGTGTCACTTCTCTTGCGTTTCAGTGCAAATAGAGTCAGGGTATATGCAACAGTTTGGGCCGCCTGGCTCATTGCGAACTCTGTCCTAACAAAGACCGTAATGAATTTGCCATAATCTTACATAATTATGACATAACATTGAAGGTTGTGCAATGTAACAGCAATATTTAGTCTTAGGGTTCCCACCCATTTGACAAAATACGGAATGGTTCCGTATTTCACTGAAAGAATAAACGTTTTGTTTTAAAAATTATAGTTTCCGGATTTGACTATATTAATGACCTAAGGCTCATATTCTTTGTGTTTATTATAATTAAGTCTATGATTTGATATTGCAGTCTGTCTGAGCGGTGGTAGGCAGCAGCAGGCTCGTAAGCATGAATTCAAACAGCACTTTACTGCGTTTGCGAGCAGCTCTTAGCAATGCTTGAAGCACAGTGCTGTTTATGACTTCAAGCCTATCAACTCCCGAGATCTGGCTGGCAATAGTAAAGTGCCTATAAGAACATCTAATAGTCAAAGGAATATGAAATACAAATGGAACAAAATCCTGCACACCCTGTAGCTCTTCAGAACGGAGGGAGGGTTTGAGACCACTGCTCAAGTTCTCTTACCCAGGACGTCCTTGTCATGCTGGGGTAGGAGGGTCCTCCAGTGGTCCTTGTCTGGTTTCTCCAGGTCAATGTTGATCAGGCAGTAACGAGGGGCGTCCAGGTTGGTGCGGAAGGTGAACACACTGCCCTCGTTGGTGATGTAGGAGTACTGCGCCTCAAAGTTAGCCACCAGCTTCACCCAGGGCAGCAGGCCTATAGGTACAGGTGCAGTCAAATACTGAACAAAAATATCATAAACGCAACAGGTTAATTGTTGGTCCCATGTTTCATGAGCTGAAATAAGAGCCCAGAAATGCTCCATACGGACAAAAAGCTTATTTCTCTCAAATTTTGGGCACAAATGAGTTTCCATCCCTGTTAGTGAGCATTTTATTGGGGGTGGGGTAGTGCTGAGTATTTCTGTCTGCAATAAAGCCCTTTTGTGGGGAAAAACTCATTCTGATTGGCTGGGCATGGCTCCCCTGTGGGTAGGCCTGGCTCCCAAGTGGTGGACCTATGCCTTCCCATGGCTAATCCATAGATTAGGGCCTAGTATTTCAATTGACTGATTTCCTGTAACTGAAATTGTTGCATGTTGCGTTTATATTTTTGTTCAGTATATATTGGCACACTTGCAATATACAATGGAGCAGAATGTGGTTAGAGAGAAATCACCAGTAAACTAGAATCACATTAATTTACATTTTGAATCATTTCGTCCAGGCCATTTGAAAAACCAAAATGTCCGCTTCTCTTCTCTCTCTTGCAGTCGTAAACCCATATACCAAAAGTTGTTTTAATTTCAACACATTTTAGAAGAAAAAGTGAATCATGCAAGGGAGCGAAAATATTGGACCGCATCTGTACAGGACAATAAGAACATTGTCTGATTAAGACGATAGGGACAGACCTGTGATGCCATTGGGCAGCTTCTGCAGGTCACAGTACCACAGCTGGTTGACTGGCTCACAGCCCTCTGTGATGTCCAGCACTGCATACCTGCCGTCATCTGACACCTAGAGAGAGAGAGAGAGAGAGCGAGTGAGTGAGAGAGAGCAAAGCGAGTCTTTACTTACAAACTGAGATCAAATGATAGAAAGAGAAGACGGATCCGGGATTGAGAAAGAGAGGCAAACAAGGTGGAGGAGGGAGACAAAAGTGAGGGAAATGAGAGTGATAGCAGTAGATTTACATGGAGAATGTGGTGTACAACAGGTAGGAAATGGAATGAAAAAAGCATTTGCTCTTCTAAGCCCACCGTTACTCCACTGTGCCATTTTGGATTGTCAGGGAACTCAGCCACCAGGATGTCCTCTGATTGGTTGGTGCCAATCACATGGTAGTAGAGTTTCTGGTTGAGGTTGGATGTAGTCTCTGTGCCTGTGTGGAGAAATGCAGAAAGCTGATTGGGTAACAGCACCTTTAGTGGAGTTGCATCAACTGAATGCATGCGGTTTTCAGGGATACAGCCAATTCAACCTAGCTTCCTTTTCCGCTGAAAACTGGATGTGGGAACTAGGGCTGTGGTAGTCATGTAATTTTGTCAGCCGGTGATTGACCGTTAATTAGCATAAACACAGGGCCTCCCGGGTGGCGCAGTGGTCTAAGCCACTGCATCGCAGCCTGGGTTTGAGCCCAGGCTCTGTCGCAGCCGGCTGCGGCTGGGAGGCCCATGGGGCGGCGCACAATTGGCCCAGTGTCGTCCGGGTTAGGCTGGCAGGGATATCTTTGTCTCATCGCGACTCCTGTGTCAGGCCGGGCCCAGTGCACGCTGATCAGGTCGCCAGGTGTACGGTGTTTTCTCCGACACGTTGGTGCGGCTGGCTTCCCGGGTTGGATGTGCATTGTGTCAAGAAGCAGTGTGGCTAGGTTGGGTTGTGTTTCGGAGGACGCATGGCTCTCGACCTTCGCCTCTCCAGAGTCCGTACCGGAGTTGCAGTGATGAGAGAAGACTGTAACTACTCCCAATTGGATACCATGAAATTGGGGAGAAAAAAGGGGTAAAAAAAGTATAAATAATAATAATTAGCATAAACACGTTTAGCATCTCCGTGCTTCCTAACATAACCTACAAGCCACTAATGCAGATCTTTGGAACATCTACATTTAAAAAAAGTCTAATAAATAAATGTAATACAGCCAGTGGTTCTCAAACTTTTTATAGTCCCGTACCCCTTCAAACATTCAACTTCCAGTGGCGTATGCCCTCTAGCATCACTCTATACGATACATTTAATAAACATAAGAATGAGTGTGAGTTTTTGTCACAACCTGGCTCCTGGGAAGTGACAAAGAGCTCTTACAGGACCAGGGCACAAATAATAAAATAATGAGCAATCATTTTGCTCTTCATTTAACCATCTTACATATAAAACCTAATTTGTTCATCGAAAATTGTGAATAACTCGCCACAGGTTAATGAGACGGGTGTGCTTGAAAAGATGCACATAACTCTGCAACGTTGGGTTGTATTGGAGAGAGTCTCAGTCTTAAATTATTTCCCACACACAGTCTGTGCCTGTATTTAGTTTTCATGCTAGTGAGGGCCGAGAATCCACTCTCACATAGGTACGTGGTTGCAAAGGGCATCAGTGTCTTAACAGCGCGATTTGCCAAGGCAGGATACTCTGAGCGCAGCCCAATCCAGACATCTGGCAGTGGCTTCTGATTAAATAACATTTTCACAGAACCGCTAGTTGCAATTTGGATGAGGCTCTCTTGCTCAGATATCGGTAAGTGGACTGGAGGCAGGGCATGGAAGGGATAACGAAACCAGTTGTTTGTGTCATCCGTTTCGGAAAAGTACCTGCGTAATTGTGCACCCAACTCATTGAGGTGCTTCGCTATATCACATTTGACATTGTCCGTAAGCTTGAGTTTATTTGCACACAAATAAGAAATCATACAATGATGGAAAAACCTGTGTGTTGTTAATACAGACAGAGAAGAGCTCCAACTTCTTTATCATAGCCTCAATTCTGTCCCGCACATTGAATATAGTTGCGGAGAGTCCCTGTAATCCTAGATTCAGATCATTCAGGCAAGAAAAAAAACATCACCCAGATAGGCCAGTCGTGTGAGAAACTCGTCATCATGCAAGAGGTCAGACAAGTGAAAATGGTCAAAAAAACTAAGCTCTCAATTAAAAATACTTTGCCACTTGATAACCAGCGCAATTCTGAATGTTGTAAAAGCGTTACATGGTCGCTGCCCATATTGTTGCATAGTGCAGAAAATACACGAGAGTTCAGGGGCAAAGCTAACCATTTTCACTGTAGTATCCAAAATGTCTTTCAAGCTGTCAGGCATTCCCTTGGCAGCAAGAGCCTCTCGGTGGATGCTGCAGTGTAACCAAGTGGCGTTGGGAGCAACTGCTTGCACGTGCGTTACCACTCCACTATGTCTCCCTGTCATGGCTTTAGCGCCATCAGTACAGATACCAACACATCTTGACCACCAAAGTCCATTTGATGTCACAAAGCTGTCCAATACTTTAAAAATATCCTCTCCTGTTGTCCTGGTTTCCAGTGGCTTGCAGAAGAGGATGTATTTCTTAATTGACCCCCCATAAACATAAAGGATATGTACCAGGAGCTGTGCCAGGTCCGCCCTGTCTGTTGACTCATCCAGCTGTAACGCATAGAATTCACTGGCTTGTATGCGAAGCAGTAATTGTTTCAAAACATCTCCTGCCATGTCACTGATGTGTTGTGAAACAGTGTTGTTTGATGAAGTCATTGTCTGTATAGTTTTTTGGGGCCTTTTCCCCCAGCATTGTCCGAGCCATATCCGCGGCAGCAGTAAGAATTAAGTCCTCCACAATACTATGGAGCTTGCCTGTCCAAGCCACTTGGTATCTCACCATATAAGACGCTTCTAGACCCTTCTTATTAATAGTATCTGTTGCTTTTATACATGTCTTACTACTCGAAAGTCATCTTAATTCTCGCTCAAAAAACTCCTGTGGCTTATTTTTCAAATTGTCATGTTTAGTTTTTAAATGTCTGCACAAGAGTGAAGGTTTCACTGAGTTGTGAGATAGTACTTTTACACATAAAACACACTGTGGCTGAGGAAAGGCACTACCGGTACTCCCAATATAAATAAACCCCAAATAATTGTAGTTCTCATCATATTTGCGCCTCTTCGATGGTCCAACGTCCCTGCCTGTTGTTCGGTGCTTTTCAGGGGTAAAGGGGCAGTAGCTCTTCGACTGCATCAGACACAACTGTCTATGCTAGCTGTGCTAACAACAAATGTAGAGTTACTGATGCTAGCATTGGATGTGCTCGTGGAAGCAGAACAACTTGTGTCGTCGACAGGTGCGGGTACAGGTGTAGGACTGCTGGTATCTCTACATCTCTACCAGTAGAGCTGGTATGTGTCTCTATGGACACGGGCCTAACTTTTTTTTAAAAACCATTTATCCATTTTTGAGCAAACGGAATGAGCAGCAACGTTTGGCTACATACGGACCGTTAGTGGAATTCCCGTGAGAGAGTAACGGTTAATGTGATTGGATGTTAATTATATGATATGAAGAAAATGTAGTCTATTTCAGAAGAACAGAATAGCATACTCTAAGTTGTCCTTATGTTAGGTCCTGATATGGCTTATGCCATATGGCTGTGGGCTACACTAGTTCATTTAGCAGACAAGATTTGCTTCAAATTCCATGGCATTATTTTTATTATTTTATAGTATGAAGAATACAATTGAATATAGATGAATAAAATAGACAGGATATTTTCCCCAAATGATTTCAAAGGAAGTGCGCACATGCTGCTATTCCGTGTTGAGCGGTTAAGAACGAAACTGGTCCTCCTATATGCTTGATTTAGAGTTATTTATGTAACTTTCGTTGTGGTACAAACATTGGGATATGTGTTTATGTTTAATATATTCTAAGGCTGCATGATGGGACTCTAATAATGATTTGAAAAAAGTCGCAAGCTGCACACACTTTATCAGTCTCTCATTCACACTTTGACAAGCACTTGATAATATTCTCACCAGGCCTCTAATTTCCCAGCGGCATCCCTCTTGTGTGACCATAATGCCCCCTAAAAAATCCATACCTTTTGTGGACAAAGTAGCCGTTGTGCCCTTGGGCTGAATATAATAGGCTAATTATAATTTCCTTCTCCTGGCTGCCGTGCTCTGGCTGCCGCACCTCTCACTCACATGGCTCTGTCAGATGTAGATCCCAAATTAACACAACCACTCGCATCAACAACAAAAAACTTTTAAAAGCAATGAGGTTGATCGTTTAGCTTAAAATGTTGATAAACTATTAGGTCATTCTTTCACATTATAAGCGCAGCAAGCAAAAATGTTCCAAAATGGAATCAATTAGAGGGAAAACACTTTTCTCGAAAGTGACGGCAAAATGCGATTATGCATGTAATGGTGCATTTCTATGGTGAAAATGATCTTCCTCAAACTTCAAACTCTTGCACAGCCTATGTATACCAGTTAGGCTCTACATCGGTTATAAATAGGATTAATGTGCTTCATTTTAAGAAGTTACTTGGCCACTTTAGTTGTGATACAAACCTTATCAAAACCTATAGGCGAGGATACATAAGGTGTGCGACTATGATTTGAAAAAGTTGAGCTGTTTCATGCCTTATTAATGCACAATGCCTTAATGCACAAGCTGTGCATCATTCACAAGTGACAGGCTGATATTGTCACCCATCAGACTATTCTTCATTTAATGTTATCTTTACATATACTAAATAATATATGTGTGATATTACTTGATTTAGAATGGACCATTATCATGCCCCTGTCAGGGGCATGGAAAAAATAATAATGGTTAATGGTTCATTTTCATGCCAGCCATGTTGCGTAACATGAGCTCATGAAATGTTCAATTACATTTGCATTGATGTCAGAGAGATAAGAACAGGCCTGGGCAACTCCAGTCCTCGGGGCCAGATTGGTGTCACGCTTTTGCCTCAGCTAACACACCTGACTCCAATAATCAACTAACCATGATCTTCAGTTTAAATCAGCTGTGTTTGCTAGGGATGATGGGGGAACAGTGTGACACCAACAGGCCCCAGAGGACTGGAGTTGCACAGGCCTGGATTAGAGCTACAATAGAGTGCTGAGTACCGGGCAGTTAGCAAGTTTGGTAGGCTACTAATGACCATCGGTAGCATCAGAGCTTGGAGAAGCCTAATTACCATGGCTAAACGGCCACGTGGCATTTAACTGCCGTCATGACTCATGACCGCCGGTGTGGCGGTAATATGGTCACTTTAACAGCCCTAGTGGGAACTCCGCTCAGGCATTTATTTTACGCCTGCTACATCGGGTTAAGGTAACACTGATCAGGGGTGATTGATGATTGGTGGAAACACACTGAGAGAGATATTTGGTAACAGCGTTATTTTACGTTCTAGGCATGGGGGAGAAAATGTGTTACGAGACATTATCATTTAGAAGATTGTCTACACTTCCTCTTTCTCGTTTTCTATTCTCCCAGTCGGTATTAAATACAACGTTTTGGCTCCGCCCGCCTGTGGGGAAACCCCAATGGCTCAGAGCAAAAACTTGACAGTCAATTACAAAACTACATTTAAGAAAAGTACAACCTGTCTAAAGATGACATTTTCAACATTGCCTGCTCCCAAGCGTTCTCACCTTAGAAAAACATACTATTGTACGGCTTCCCTCATGCCCCTTTTCGTGATGGCACTAACTAACGTTAGCCACGTCAGTGAGTGAGTGAGTGGTTAAAAAAGTGAGTGGAGTTAAAAAACACTATACTAAACTATACTAAACCAATAACTGTAAATTTCGTATCTGTGATTAAAGGTTTTCCACACACATGCAGTGCCTTCAGAAAGTATTCAGACCCCTTGACTTTTCCATATTTTGTTACGTTACAGCCTTATTCTAAAATTCATTACATCGTTTTTTCTCTCTGTCTACACACAATACCTCATAATGAAAAAGATAAACATTTGTTTTTATCCATTTATATATATATATATATATATATTTTATATATTTATATAATATTACATTTGCATAAGTATTCAGACCCTTTACTCAGTACTTTGTTGAAGCACCTTTGGCAACGATTACAGCCTCCTGTCTTCCAGTGTATGACGATACAAGCTTGGCACACCTGTATTTGGGGAGTTTCTTCCATTCTCCTCTGCAGATCCTCTCAAGTTCTGTCAGGTTGTATGGGGAGCGTCACTGCACAGCTATTTCCAGGTCTCTCCAGAGATGTTTGATCTGGTTCAAGTCCAAACACTGGCTGGACCACTCAAGGACATTCAGAGACTTGTCCCGAAGCCACTCCTGCGTTGTCTTGGCTGTGTGCTTAGGGTTGTTGTCCTGATGGAAGGTGAACCTTTGCCCCAGTCTGAAATCCTGAGGGCCTCTGGAGCAGGAGCGGCATCATTTTAGGATCTCACTGTACATTGCTCTGTTGATCTTTGCCTCGATCCTGACTAGTCTCCCAGTTGCTGAAAAACATCCCACAGCATGATGCTACCACCACCATGCTTGATGGTGCCAGGTTTCCTACAGACGTGCCTTTTGGCAAACTCATAGCGGGCTGTCATGTGCATTTTACTGAGGAGTGACTTCCGTCTGGTCACTCTACCATAACGGCCTAATCCCATCTCCACAGAGAAACTCCAGAGCTCTGTCAGAGTGACCATCCATCGGGTTCTTGGTCACCTCCCTGACCATGGCCCTTCTCCCCCGATTGCTCAGTTTGGCTGGGGCGGCCAGCTCAAGGAATAGTTTTAGTGGTTTCAAACTTATATCATTTTAAGAATGATGGAGGACACTGTGTTCTTGGGGACCTTCAATGCTGCAGAAATGTTTTGGTACCCTTCCCCAGATCTGTGCCTAGACACAATCCTGTCTCACAATTCATTCGACCTCATGGCTTGGTTTTTGCTCTGACAGGCACTGTTAACTGTGGGACCTTATATAGACAGGTGTGTGCCTTTCCAAATAATTTCCAATCAATTTAATTTACCAGAGGTGAATTCCAATCAAGTTGTAGAAAAGTCTCAAGGGGCGGCAGGTAGCCTAGTGGTTAGAGCATTGGGCCAGTAACCAAAAGGTTGCTAGATCGAATCCCTGAGCTGACAAGGTAAAAATCTGTCGTTCTGCCCCCCAAAGCAGTTAACACACTGTTCCTAGGCTGTCATTGTAAATAAGAATTTGTTCTTAACTGACTTGCCTAGTTAAATAAAGGTGAAATAAAAAATTAATGTAAAAAAAGGTTGATCAATGGAAACAGGATACACCTCAGCTCAATTTCAAGTCCCATAGCAAAGATTTGGAATAAATAAGTTATTTCTGTTTTTTTTGTTTTTAATACATTTGCAAAAATGTCCAAAAACCTGTTTTTGCTTTGTCATTATGATTGATGAGAGATGTTTTATTTATTTAATCCATTTTTAGAATAAGGCTGTAATCTAACAAAATGCGGAAAAGGTCAAGCGGTCTGAATACTTTCCAAAGGCCCTGTACATTAGCTACATGTACCCTACTTGGACACTGAGTCACCACAATTTCCCACTCTCCCATAGCGAATAGTCTGAAGCCACAGGGCTCTTCTCACAGGCTCTATTTCCCTATGTAGAAGTATTGACCTGGTTACATGTACATTGAACAACACGGCAGCTTTTCGGCATGTTTTGATATTTCTAGATATCTCAACATCAACTACAAAAAAAAATGTTTTTTTTTACAATGATGGGAAAGAATGTTTGTTTTTCCCAATTTGTGAGAGTGGTTGAGGGGAATTCCTTCTTATTATGACATGAATACCGAGTATTTCTGCCCTCCACCCACATGCACTGTGCATGTATCTTCGCTTGTGTACGTACGTACTTTTACAATAGGTGTGTGTGTTTCAATGTATCTGTGCAGTTGAACACTATTTTGTGCTGTATACAGTAGATAACATATACATGTGTTTGTGTATGTTTGTGTGCCTGTGTGTGTGTCTCACCATCAGCCTTGCCGTCCTGCCGGGGGTAGCAGTTATAAAACACTCCGCGGGCATCGTGGGTCCAGGCCAGGCAGCTGAACTTCACCCTGTCCAGGACATCAGGCAGCTTCGTGAGGTCATCAGCCTTCAGGAAGTGCACCGTCACCCAGTCGGAGCCGCTGGAGCTCAGGCCGTACGCAAAGTACTCGCACTCCTCCGATAGGCGCCCCACTAGAAGGGGAGAGGAAGGGGAAGATGAGAGAGGCAAGGATAGAAGAAGAATAGACATGACATTATGTGTGATATTCAAGTGTATAATGTAGTCCTATCATTGATGTTTTTGTGTTTTAGCAATGTACTCCCCCTTTGTCACAGCAATCAAATCTAATAACAAAGGAAGAATGTACATGGCTTGACAAGAGAGGGGTGGGGGGGGGGGGGGGGAGTTGTGAGGGCTCAGGTTGAGACAGACAAAGTTACGGTGTGTTTGTGTGTATTACAGTAACCAGGAGCTCACTCTTCAAGGCTACAGTCCCATCCTCAGACAGTGTGTTTGGGTCAAAGAAGACTGTGGCTGGTCCATCCAGAGAGTCCTGCACATAGAGTGCATCCTGGTTCTGCAGGCCCTGGTTATGGAAGTAGAAATACCTACAGAGGAAACACACAGTAACACCGGTTACGTCATGGAGAGCATCAAACACACATATGTACTCTTTATACAGTGTATAACAACCCAACCAGTGGAATAACCTGTATGTGACATATAATAATGGCAGTATGTACCTGTAGTTACCTCTTTTGCCCTCAATTTTGTGAATTTTCTTGGGAAACAGAAACAACAGTAATCAGGCTTTTGCTCCAGCCCAGCACTGAATCTGTTGATTCAGCTCATCAACTGATTCCTAACCTGTTCTTGTAAGGGCAGCTGCATTTTAGTTAACATGTTTCCTCTCTTGTAGGGGCAGCTGTAATTTAGTTCCTACCTGTTTCCTCGCTAAAAGGGGCAACTGTATTTTAGTTCCTACTTGTTTCCTTGCTAAAAGAGGCAACTGTATTTTAGTTCCTACCTGTTTCCTCGCTTATAGGGGCAGCTGTAATTTAGTTCCTACCTGTTTCCTCGCTTTTAGGGGCAGCTGCATTTTAGTTCCTACCTGTTTCCTCTCTTGTAGGGGCAGCTGTATTTGGGGTAGTCATAGAGCTCAGTTAGCCGCTGGTGAAACTGAGGCCTGACCGCACACTGCTCCAGGAATGGCATGGTCAGCTTATTCTGCTCCTCCACAAAGGCCTGGGCAAACACATGCACACACACGTCAGAGTTCAGGAACAGGTTAGAACTATAATGTTGCAATTCATCCCTCGTTATTGTGTATTTTCCATCACAATCACCTTTGTTTCGTCACTGTCAGGATCTTCCAACCAGGCATAAGGGTCATATATCTTAACCCCATTGTAGTCATCTACCTACAGGATTAAAAACAACACTTAAGTATTGCAATACACACTAAAAAACACACTTACGTTGCACACAATGTTTGAAAAGGATGAATCACTACCGCACCTGTCCAGCAGAGTTGCATAGAATGAATGTCAGTAAATCATCTTATGTTACATTTAATGGGGTATGGTGTGGCAATTTCCAATTAAAAAAAGATAACGTAAGAACAACACAACTGACTGATTTATGGCCTATAGCATAGTGTACATCCCTCTGGCTAAAGACTAAATTAATGCAACAGTTCCTCAGAACTACAGGCCTTCGGTAGAGCCCGCAGCAGGAACAGTATCTCACTGGTTATTTTATTACCTTGAAGCTAGAATCTTTAGTTACTACATTAAAAAAAAATATATATATATATATATATATATATATATACACTGCTCAAAAAATAAAGGGAACACTAAAATAACACATCCTAGATCTGAATGAATGAAATATTCTTATGATATACTTTTTTCTTTACATAGTTGAATATGCTGACAACAAAATCATACAAAAATTATCAATGGAAATCAAATTTATCAACCCATGGAGGTCAAAATGAGGCTCAGTAGTGTGTGTGGCCTCCACGTGCCTGTATGACCTCCCTACAACGCCTGGACATGCTCCTGATGAGGTGGCGGATGGTCTCCTGAGGGATCTCCTCCCAGACCTGGACTAAAGCATCCTCCAACTCCTGGACAGTCTGTGGTGCAACGTCGCGTTGGTGGATGGAGCGAGACATGATGTCCCAGATGTGCTCAATTGGATTCAGGTCTGGGGAACGGGCGGGCCAGTCCATAGCATCAATGCCTTCCTCTTGCAGGAACTGCTGACACACTCCAGCCACATGAGGTCTAGCATTGTCTTGCATTAGGAGGAACCCAGGGCCAACCACAACAGCATATGGTCTCACAAGGGGTGATCTCATCTCGGTACCTAATGGCAGTCAGGCTACCTCTGGCGAGCACATGGAGGGCTGTGCGACCGCCCAAAGAAATGCCACACCACACCATGACTGACCCACCGCCAAACCGGTCATGCTGGAGGATGTTGCAAGCAGCAGAACGTTTTCCACGGCGTCTCCAGACTGTCACGTCTGTCACGTGCTCAGTGTGAACCTGCTTTCATCTGTGAAGAGCACAGGGCGCCAGTGGCGAATTTGCCAATCTTGGTGTTCTCTGGCAAATGCCTAACGTCCTGCACGGTGTTGGGCTGTAAGCACAACCCCCACCTGTGGATGTCGGGCCCTCATACCACCCTCATGGAGTCTGTTTCTGACCTTTTGAGCAGACACATGCACATTTGTGGCCTGCTGGAGATCATTTTGCAGGGCTCTGGCAGTGCTCCTCCTGCTCCTCCTTGCACAAAGGCGGAGGTAGCGGTCCTGCTGCTGGGTTGTTGCCCTCCTACGGCCTCCTCCACGTCTCCTGATGTACTGGCCTGTCTCCTGGTAGCGCCTCCATGCTCTGGACACTACACTGACAGACACAGCAAACCTTCTTGCCACAGCTCGCATTGATGTGCCATCCTGGATGAGCTGTACTACCTGAGCCACTTGTGTGGGTTATAGACTCCGTCTCATGCTACCACTAGAGTGAAAGCACCGCCAGCATTCAAAAGTGACTAAAACATCAGCCAGGAAGCATAGGAACTGAGAAGTGGTCTGTGGTCCCCACCTGCAGAACCACTCCTTTATTGGGGGTGTCTTGCTAAATGCCTATAATTTCCACCTGTTGTCTATTCCATTTGCACAACAGCATGTGAAATGTATTGTCAATCAGTGTTGCTTCCTAAGTGGACAGTTTGATTTCACAGAAGTGTGATTGACTTAAGAGTTACATTGTGTTGTTTAAGTGTTCCCTTTATTTTTTTGAGCAGTATATGTATACCCATTGATTCTTGAAGAATATAACTTATAAATGCCTCATGAGCTTAGTTCAACTGTGGTACCCCATCAAAACCCAAATACAAGATCATTTTACTCCAATGTTAGTAAACAATGCACATTAAAACAAACACTGTATAGCCTCAAAACATAGTTGAAACAATATTTGTTTTGTGATGGATGGTCAGTCTGCATCCATACCGGTCTATGAATTATTGTGGTTACATTTCTCCAGGCCCATCCCTCCGCTTTTTACCAAAACACAGGCTTTGTTATTGTTCCAAATAATGATTCTAGCTTTAATCTCATGACATTTCCCCTGTATAAAAGCAGTATAAAGATAAACGCCATAATTCGACATTTTTTTCAGGGTTACTCAGCTCAGCCACACTGGTTTTGCACGCAGTGAGGGCCTGCTCTTTTTTGCTCTCTCATCCTGCAATCTCTTCCTTCTTGTGCGCGGCGCCTACCACTTTAAGAATGGGCGAGAAGAGGTTGAAAGTTTGAAAGCGCTGTTGGAATTTGACACCGACCTTACTCTCATCTCTCCGAGCTGCCGGGTACTTAAATGCCATGGCGCAGTGTTTAAATGTGTTCTTATGTCTCTTCAAAGCCGTCCGTCTGTTTTACTTTCTTTGTCTGTCCGCCTGTCTGTCCGTACCACTACTCCACACGCTGCGTGACTCAGTGACAGGATGCCCGAAGTGAAAGTGAAAGCATGTTCCCCTCTATTGTTATGACGGTTCACTAGTTACCACAGCCACAAGGTCAACATGGTCTCTTATCGTTAAAAAAAAATCATGAAAACAGACACTTGATTTTTTTTGGTCCTAATTTAAGTATAGGCATAAGGTTAGCACTGCGGTTTGGATCAGGATTAGGTTTAAAATGGGATGTTATGAAGATCATTTGCAGAAATAGGCGGGGTTTATGACGTTGTGGCTGTGTTAACTAGTGACTATAGGGTTCACAAACTGACATGGGCAAAGATTTGTTATAACTAATGCCGCGTTCAAGTGCTAGTCGGAACTAGGAAACTCAGAAATATCCTACTTGTAAAATCGGTTGAGCGCTGCACGTGTATAACTACAACCATTTAGCAAATTTCTGAGTTTCCTAGTTCCAAACGCAGCATAAGTCATTGTTTATCTGTGACAGGTCTGTCTCGCTGAGGTCTGGCCTGCTCCCAACAGGATGTGATGTCATCACGATTCAGGCAGGTCAGGGCAAGGCACTGTCAATGATTACGGTGCTCTTATTTTTTTTTAAAGTTGTTGCTATGTTTTGGGGAGATGCCATCACCTTTTCTTTTTTTTGGACTACATGACTTTACACAGATGAGCACACCATTTCATAGAAGTCTTTTAGTTGCGCAGCCCTGGCATATCAATTGTACAGGAAATCTACGTCATAGTCTCATTTTCTCTCTGTATTTGTTTATTTATTTGTCTGAAGTTTGGGGGTATTTTAAGCGCAGAAAAAACGACACCCTGTTTTGAGTAGTAACGTTGAAAGGCAGATAAATGGAAGAGGAAAAACAAGGGAAGATTTGAGATGGGCGTCTTGTGTCTGTCTGAGTGTATGAACAGCAGGTTGACGTTTATTGTCATGAGTCTTGTCCTGGAGGCAGAACTCAGCTCTAAAGTCAACATTGGCTATATTGTAATTTAAGGTTAGGGTTAGGCATTAGGTTTAGCAGTATGGTTGGGGTTAAAGGTTAGAGTTAGGTTTAAAATCAAATGTTATGCCTTGTGGCTGCAAGTGACCACTACAGAGCTGCCTCCAGAACAATATTAATGACAAAAAACGCTGAACAAAGGAGGTTTTGTTTGGTGTTAGTGGATGACTGTAATATACAGTACAGTTGAAGTCGGAAGTTTACATACACCTCAGCCAAATACATTTAGACTCTGTTTTTCACAATTCCTGACATTTAATCCTAGTAAAAATTCCCTGTCTTGGGTCAGTTAGGATCACTACTTTATTTTAAGAATGTGAAATGTCAGAATAATAGTAGAGAGAATGATTTATTTCAGCTTTTATTTCTTTCATCACATTCCAAGTGGGATAGAAGTTTACATGCACTCACTTAGTATTTGGTAGCATTGCCTTTAAAAATGGTTTAACGTGGGTCAAACGTTTTGGGTAGCCTTCCACAAGCTTCCCACAATAAGTTGGGTGAATTTTGGCTCATTCCTCCTGACAGAGCTGGTGTAACTGAGTCAGGTTTGTAGCCCTCCTTGCTCGCACATGCTTTTTCAGGTCTGCCCAGAAATGTTCTATAGTATTGAGGTCAGGGCTTTGTGATGGCCACTCCAATACCTTGACTTTGTTGTCCTTAAGCCATTTTGCCACAACTTTGGAAGTATGCTTGGGGTCATTGTCCATTTGGAAGACCCATTTGTGACCAAGCTTTAACTTCCTGACGTCTTGAGATGTTGCTTCAATATATCCACATAATTGTCCTCCCTCATGATGCCATCTATTTTAGGAAGTGCACCATTCCCACTTGCAGCAAAGCACCCCCCACAACATGATGCTGCCACCCCTGTGCTTCATGGTTGGGATGGTGTTCTTCGGCTTGCAAGCCTCCCCCTTTTTCCTCGAAACATAATGGTGGTCATTATAGCCAAGCAGTCCTATTTTGTTTCATCAGACCAGAGGACAATTCTCCAAAAAGCACGATCTTTGTCCCCATGTGCAGTTGCAAACCATAGTCTGGCATTTTTATGGCTGTTTTGGAGCAGTGGCTTCTTCCTTGCTGAGTGGCCTTTTAGGTTATGTCGATATAGGACTAATTTTACTGTGGATATAGATACTTTTGTACCTGTTTCCTCCAGCATTTTCACAAGGTCCTTTGCTGTTGTTCTGGGATTGATTTACACTTTTTGCACCAAAGTACATTAATCTCTAGGACACAGAACGCATTTCCTTCCTGAGCGGTATGACGGCTGCGTGGTCCCATGGTGTTTATACTTGCGTACTATTGTTTGTACAGATGAACGTGGTACATTCAGGCGTTTGGGAAATGCTCCCAAGGATGAACCAGACTTGTGGAGGTCTACAATTTATTTTCTGAGGTCTTGGCTGATTTCTTTTGATTTTCCCATGATGTCAAGCAAAGAGGCAATGAGTTTGAAGGTAGGCCTTGAAATACATCCACATCCATCTATCAGAAGCTTCTAAAGCTATGACATAATTTTCTGAAATGTTCCAAGCTGTTTCAAGGCACAGTGTAAACTTCTGACCCACTGGAATTGTGATACAGTGAATTATCAGTGAAATAATCTGTCTGTAAACAATTGTTGGAAAAATGACTTGTGTCATGCACAAAACAGATGTCCTAACCGACTTGCCAAAACTATAGTTTGTTAACAATACATTTGTGGAGTGGATGTAAAACTAGTTTTAATGACTCCGACCTAAGTGTATGTAAACTTCCGACTTCAACTGTATTTGTTGGATTGCTTACTACATGTTGGAGAGATAAAGGAGTATTTGTGTGTGTCGTTTTGTGGCATACACGTGTGTTGCAGGAGTGTGACAGGGACCAGGTCTCAAAGTCCTTACGTGCTTACTCATGTCTGGTCTGTGGCACTGAGTGTTTGATGTGGCTCACAAGAGATGCCACTCTTTGAATGTCAACTGCACTTGCTCACAAACATAACCCAACAACAACAAAAACGCCTGCACACACCATTGAGGTAGTTCAATTGAACTCCAGCTGGTGGAGTTGACCTGTACATTTCCAGGATTTCAGCAGATGTTTGTATTGCGCAAACAGAAATGTCAAGAAACAACAAAGACATTAAGGGAAGGCAGGCAATCAATCTCTCTCTCTCTCTCTCTCTCTCTCTCTCTCTCTCTCTCTCTCTCTCTCTCTCTCTCTCTCTCTCTCTCTCTCTCTCTCTCTCTCTCTCTCTCTCTCTCTCTCTCTCTCTCTCTCTCTCTCTCTCTCTCTCTCTCTCTCTCTCTCTCTCTCTCTCTCAACACAGTAGAGGTGGTGTGGACAGATCTGCGTTAGCCACACTACCTGCTTCCTGTGGTGTGTCTCATCCAGTGTCCTGACAGTTTCACTCACATGTCTGTGTCCTTAGGGTTTGGCTATCCGCCCTCACCTCAAGCCTAAACACACAGAGCCATCATGCTCGGCGGTCTCTCCACCCTGTCTGTCTCCTACCTTTCAGGAACTACAGCATTTTGCATTGTATTATGCATTGTATTATTTTTTTTCAATTGAATTGAACCTTTATTTAACGAGGCAAGTGATACATGGTTAGGATATTTGGCCGGGTATGGTTCTCAATCAGGGACAGCTGTCTATCGTTGTCTCTGATTGGGAATCATACTTAGGTAGCCCTTTTCCCTCCTTTCAGTGTGGGTAGTTGTCTTTGTTAGTGTCACTAATGCCCTGTTAAGCTTAACAGTTGTTTTTCGTTTGTTGTTTTGTTGGCGACATTTTAAAAATAAAGGAAAATGTACGCTCACCACACTGCGCTTTGGTCCACTTCTTTCGACGGCCGTGACAGAACTACCCACCACCAAAGGACCAAGCCGAGTGGGAAAAAGGAGGACTGGACATGGGAGGAGATCCTGACCGGAAAGGATCGCCTGCGGTGGGAGGAGGTGGAAGCAGAGAGGAAGGTGGAGGCAGTGAGAAAGAGGGCCCAGGATTACACAGGGTCACGGCTGGCACTAAAGACCGGGAGGCCACTCCAAAAATATTTTTTGGGGGGGCACACGGGGAGTTTGGCTGAGTCAGGTTGGAGTCCTGAGCCAACTCCCCGTGCTTACCGTGGCGAGTGTGGTACTGGTCAGGCACCGTGTTATGCAGTGGAGAGCACGGTGTCTCCAGTGCGCGTTCACAGCCCGGTGCGCTACCGTCCAGCTCCCTGGCAAGAAGCCTCCAGTGATGATCCATGGCAAGAAGCCTCCAGTGTTAGTCAGGTTAAGCAACCGTTTTTTTGTTGGCAGTTTTAAAAATAAAGGAGTACGCTCACGGTGATCAATGGCAAGAAGCCTCCAGTGATGATCCATGGCACGAAGCCTCCAGTGATGATCCATGGCACGAAGCCTCCAGTGATGATCCATGGCACGAGGCCTCCAGTGATGATCCATGGCACAAAGCCTCCAGTGAGGAGTCATGACACAAAGCCTCCAGTGAGGAGTCATGGCACGAAGCCTCCAACGACGGCCTCCAGTCCGGAGCCTCCAGCAGTCCGGAGCCTCCAAACCCTTTCCACAGAGGGTTCTACATGCAACCCAAATGGGTTCTACCTGGGACCAAAAGGGATTGTCTTATGGGGACACCCAAAGAACACTTTTGGGAAAAAAATTCTAAGGGGGTGCCATTTGGGATGCACAGCCCAAGACAAATGTAGCTTGAAACAGTGGAACATACATGTTTTGTATCAGTAATGCCCATTTATAAATGTAGATGACAAGGATTTACAGAAAATACAGTACATTTAAAGTACACTTATCTTTGCCAAACAAGCAAACAAAGTTTGACCCCAAACTTTGATGTGCGCCGACGACGATGATGATGAGTATGAACTGTTGAAGGCAATTGTAGATTGCTGATATGATACATCAGTGGAGATGAAGACGAGCGCAATGAATCAGAGTATTGACGATGATGACAATGAAAACAACAGGGATAATGAACGACAATGACAGGAAGACTTAGCACGTAGGACAGCAACATCTCCCTATACATTACCTCACCACCATACTGTAACTCTGTTAGCAAACTGATTGATCGATCAGTCAGCATGCATGAAGCCCTAACTGGCCTGCTGTAACTAAGGTGTGGGGAGGAAAGTGGACCCGGTCACAGACAGTTGCGTGGTTATGAAAGCAGCCAGAGCCAGACAGGCCGCTGAGACAGTGGTCCTCCCTCCCATCTGTGTTAGTCCATTAGCATATGGGCTAATGGGCTAACACATACAGTCAGGTAGCCTGCCAATTTGTACCGGGATTAGCCAGTCAGATTATAGAGAAGCCACGAGACAGCCTGAGAGGGAGAGGATGTAGTGGCTCCTGAAACAGGACTGGCTCTCGGTTCACCGCCAAGTTAAGGGATGATGTTAAGGCACTGAAAAAGACACAAATAGATAACGAGAGAGGGAAAGAAAGAGCTCAGAGCATATATGCTGCGTCCACTCGTTACACTGTCAGTGAATTGCAAAACTCAAACACACACACACAGACACACACTGTGAAGGGAGCATTGTGATCAGTCATACTCTACTCTCAGTGTAGAGTATGGGGGACTGATAATATGTGATTACATATTATATTGACTATTTTGATTATCATTGTGGTCATAAATTCAACATGAGATTTGACATTTTTCAATTGGACCTTTATTTAACCAGGCAGCTATACAGCACTCCTATCTGCAGAGTCATCGTCTAGTCTACATTTGTAAGACCACGCACCGGTGCTGGCATTGCCTGATGACATTACAAGCAATACAAGTAATACAACAATGGTCTGCGATAGTATTGGTCTTGGGATCTAAGTATCATTCATCTTGGCAATCTATAGCTAAATGCTATCCATGTGGTAGCACAGCTAAAATCTTTGTCGGAGCTCGGTTACAGTAGTTGGAGACAGCATGGCACAAGTTAATCCACTGACACTTTTACAATAGACCTCTATCTCTAACATTGCGATGGTGTGGCTTTAGGCTAAATTCAGGCTAAACTAGGCTAAACAGCACATAATTAATATCTGCTGTTTAGATCCAGGAACTTCTACCAGCACACTGTACGTAGTATCACACTAGTGGCTGCCTTGTGGGACACTTCTAAGAGTGGTGTAAACTGGCTTTTAAGGAGGGGGCTGTCTTCAAAGAGACTGAGCTAAAGGTTATGATTGTAGGCTATGAATGTATCAGAGATGTACATTCTCTCAACTTTCTAACCATTTCTCAGTACAGAGGAAGTAGTGGCAGGAGGTGTTGCATGGTGTCTGTGCTCTCAGACTGCTAGCTCATGCTGGCTAATGTAACTGTTTTTGTTAACTGGCTAGTTTACACTACTGACACAAGTTAGCTAACTTCCAGAATTCAAAACCATTCCATTTTTTTGGTAGCTTAGGCAAGCACACAGTAACTAGCTATCTAACTTTACTTTTATGTGCACCATTCAATTTTAGTTTACTGGAATTAGCATGTTCAGTCTAGCCAACTTTCATTGTTTTTACTATGTTTATTCTGTTTTGTTAGCTGGAGCATGCGCATGCTAATACTAGCTCCTTAACCTTTTACTGCTATCACATTTCAGGGAAGACCCAGAAGCAGTGTCGAAGTAACAAAAGTTTATTATTAGAACAGTGGCAGGCAAAACGACAGGTCAAGGGCAGGCATAGGTCAGTAATCTAGATCAGAGTCAAAAGGTACAGAACGGCGGGCAGACTCAGGGCAGGCTGAGGTCAATAATCCAAGACGGTGTGACAAGGTACAGAACGGCAGGTAGGCAGAATGGTCAAAACCAGGAAAACTAGGAAACGGGGTAATGGGGAAGATGGGCGACACCTGGAGGGGGGTGGAGACAAGCACAAAGACAGGTGAAACAGATCAGGATGTGACAACCGCAGTGGGACAAATCACGGCCACACAGAGTGATTCTTGATAGTCTTAAAAACAAAAGTATACACCGCACAGACATGGTTAGGGGCTTACAAGAAAGAAGACACCTGTACCATGTCAGATATAGAGTTGACATTTATTAAATTAAGAGTTTGCATCCCAATATTACACTTTATATGAATCACAGAAGTGTGAAATGTAGCAAAACGTTTTGACATACAAACACCAGATTTTCATTGTAATTTTTTTTTTTTTACGTTATTAATTATGAAATCATAAAAAATATTAAGAACGTTTCACGCATGAGGCCAAAGAGGGCGCTTTTGGTCATTGACTGCAGGAAATGGCTAGCTGGCTGTTTTTTTTTCTATGTGACAAAACTATTTGATTTGTGTTAGCTTGAGACAGCACATGCTAGCTCATGCTAGCTACTGTCTTTATATGTCAAAACCATTTTTTAGAAGTTGGGACATGCTGTCTGGTTTATTTTACTATAGGTCCCCATTATTTGATTTTTGGTAAGACTTGTCACCATGACAGTTGTAGCGTATGGGTGGTATAAGCACAAACCCAAACCCTGCACTAATTGGAAAACACAGGCTTTATCCACATGCCACCCACGTGCGGCCCAACTCCAAAACATCCCAGAGGGGTGTTCCACTGTCTGCATGGGCTAGGGGTTAACATGTGGGCTCGTCTACTGGGGTGACCACCAAAGACCCTCAGAACAACTTTACCACAGATCCGTCTGTTAGACAGGGAGGATTTGAGCCCAAATCCCATGGATCAATAAAAGTGTCTGCTAATTAGGCTGGTGGAGAAATTGAAAAAAATAACGTGAGGAGGAAAAGAGGAGGACAAACAAATAGAACACCCTGTGCTGATTCAGTCGTGTCTGGGCAGAGGACAAGCCCCAGACAGACACGCTCAGGGAGCAAACCAGGTGAACTACAGGTGATGAGGTTTCCTGACTTCACACATCATTAAGTAACACAACATCTCTCTTAGTCCCTCCTCTCTCTTTCTCTCTCTCTCCGTCACCACTTATTTCTTGGCATTCTCCAGTCCAGTGTTAACGCAATTGGTTTCTCTGACCCCAATCCTCCCCACCTCCTCCTTCTCCTCCCTCCTTCTTCTAGCCATCATCATCACTTTGACCTAATTCTCGATATTTAATCTGCTTCTTCTCCTCTTTCGGACAGCAAATCATCCCCCTAATTGTCTTAATCCTGCTCGTCTTTAACTGCCCCTCTGGGCCCTACACGTGCTCTGCCGTGGGGATGGAAAACAAAACATGATAACTCCTCATCCTGTCAATTACAACTGATTCATAATACATGACAATTGGACTGGCGTACTTTAGATCAAATGAGTAGCATATAAACACATTTTACTGGTGTTTCGATTGATTTAGTCATTTGAAAGGAATAGAAATTGGTAATAATATGGGAATATTTTTTATGTGGTGATAACATTTTAGGAATTATTTCAGCGGTGTATTTCATTTAATAATGAGTGAGATGACGTGAGAAAAGGAGGTAGGAGGAGGAGACATACCATTCAAATCATGCTCTTGGTACTAAAAACTAAAAAATGGATTTTGAGCAGAAAAACTGATTGAAGAGAAAAACAGAAATACCATACCAGCAAGGTGTGGAATAATACCTTCTGTCGCAATAATAAGGGACCTCTAATGTATGTCATGTGTCTGTCTGTCAATCTCCCTGAAAAGCAACGATAGACCTAACCAGATATAAACACATTCAATACTCCCATGGCTGACTTGATGTGATCTCTAAAGGCAACACATCTGCACATTGTCCATTTCTACATGAGGATTTTATCGAGTACCACTCTGAGTTGTATTACGGCTTCAAATCTAGCGTTTCTGAGCCAAAGATATTAGCATTGACTACTAAGCAGATGATCACCAATGGAAATGTTCATGAGGGCTCCCGAGTGGCGCAGCGGGCTAAGGCACCGCATCTCAGTGCTAGAGGTGTCACTACAGACCCTGGTTTGATTCCAGGCTGTATCCCAACCGGCTATGATTGGGAGTCCCATTGGGCGGTGCACAATTTGTTAGGGTTTGGCCGGGGTAGGCAGTCATTGTAAATAAGAATTTGTTCTTATTTGACTTGCCTAGTTAAATAAAATAACAATAAATAAAAAAGTTATTTGTGAAGCTACACATCTCCCTCCTTCCTCTTTGATAGCGTGTTACCTAGAGGTGTGAAGTTTACGGCTAGTTATTTTTGGCTGACACTGGGCTTATGTCATCACTCCTAAGGAAGACTGAGTGAGCTCTCGCTTTTTCTTCCTTAAATGGTCAATGACTTGGTGTATGACTTTTCAATCATAGAGCGGCATCTTTCAATCAGAGCGGCATGTCTCAAATGCTCGGCTATGAATACCCACCTGACATTTACTCCTGAGGTGTTGAACTGTTGTACACTCTATATCCAGAACAGGGCTCCGGGCAGCCGAGCGGAAATGGAGGAAAACTCGCCTCCCTGCGGACCTGGCATCCTTTCACTCCCTCCTCTCTACATTTTCCTCTTCTGTCGCTGCTGCTAAAGCCACTTTCTACCACTCTAAAGTCCAAGCATCTGCCTCTAACCCTAGGAAGCTCTTTGCCACCTTCTCCTCCCTCCTGAATCCTCCTCCCCCTCCCCCCCCTCCTCCCTCTCTGCAGATGACTTCGTCAACCATTTTGAAAAGAAGGTCGACGACATCCGATCCTCGTTTGCTAAGTCAAACGACACCGCTGGTTCTGCTCACACTGCCCTACCCTGTGCTCTGACCTCTTTCTCCCCTCTCTCTCAGATGAAATCTCGCGTCTTGTGACGGCCGGCCGCCCAACAACCTGCCCGCTTGACCCTATTCCCTCCTCTCTTCTCCAGACCATTTCCGGAGACCTTCTCCCTTACCTCACCTCGCTCATCAACTCATCCCTGACCGCTGGCTACGTCCCTTCTGTCTTCAAGAGAGCGAGAGTTGCACCCCTTCTGAAAAAACCTACACTCGATCCCTCCGATGTCAACAACTACAGACCAGTATCCCTTCTTTCTTTTCTCTCCAAAACTCTTGAACGTGCCGTCCTTGGCCAGCTCTCCCGCTATCTCTCTCAGAATGACCTTCTTGATCCAAATCAGTCAGGTTTCAAGACTAGTCATTCAACTGAGACTGCTCTTCTCTGTATCACGGAGGCCCTCCGCACTGCTAAAGCTAACTCTCTCTCCTCTGCTCTCATCCTTCTAGACCTATCGGCTGCCTTCGATACTGTGAACCATCAGATCCTCCTCTCCACCCTCTCCGAGTTGGGCATCTCCGGCGCGGCCCACGCTGATTGCGTCCTACCTGACAGGTCGCTCCTACCAGGTGGCGTGGCGAGAATCTGTCTCTCCTCACCACGCGCTCTCACCACTGGCGTCCCCCAGGGCTCTGTTCTAGGCCCTCTCCTATTCTCGCTATACACCAAGTCACTTGGCTCTGTCATAACCTCACATGGTCTCTCCTATCATTGCTATGCAGACGACACACAATTAATCTTCTCCTTTCCCCCTTCTGATGACCAGGTGGCGAATCGCATCTCTGCATGTCTGGCAGACATATCAGTGTGGATGACGGATCACCACCTCAAGCTGAACCTCGGCAAGACGGAGCTGCTCTTCCTCCCGGGGAAGGACTGCCCGTTCCATGATCTCGCCATCACGGTTGACAACTCCATTGTGTCCTCCTCCCAGAGCGCTAAGAACCTTGGCGTGATCCTGGACAACACCCTGTCGTTCTCAACTAACATCAAGGCGGTGGCCCGTTCTTGTAGGTTCATGCTCTACAACATCCGCAGAGTACGACCATGCCTCACACAGGAAGCAGCGCAGGTCCTAATCCAGGCACTTGTCATCTCCCGTCTGGATTACTGCAACTCGCTGTTGGCTGGGCTCCCTGCCTGTGCCATTAAACCCCTACAACTCATCCAGAACGCCGCAGCCCGTCTGGTGTTCAACCTTCCCAAGTTCTCTCACGTCACCCCGCTCCTCCGCTCTCTCCACTGGCTTCCAGTTGAAGCTCGCATCCGCTACAAGACCATGGTGCTTGCCTACGGAGCTGTGAGGGGAACGGCACCTCACTACCTCCAGGCTCTGATCAGGCCCTACACCCAAACAAGGGCACTGCGTTCATCCACCTCTGGCCTGCTCGCCTCCCTACCACTGAGGAAGTACAGTTCCCGCGCAGCCCAGTCAAAACTGTTCGCTGCTCTGGCCCCCAATGGTGGAACAAACTCCCTCACGACGCCAGGACAGCGGAGTCAATCACCACCTTCCGGAGACACCTGAAACCCCACCTCTTTCAGGAATACCTAGGATAGGATAAAGTAATCCTTCTCACCCCCTTAAAAGATTTAGATGCACTATTGTAAAGTGGCTGTTCCACTGGATGTCTTAAGGTGAACGCACCAATTTGTAAGTCGCTCTGGATAAGAGCGTCTGCTAAATGACTTAAATGTAAATGTAATCCACTGTGGTTCCCTTTCAGTCGGTCACTCAGTAGAACATCAACGACCAATCATATTCACCTGAGGAAAACTGAAATCACGCCCAACAGGCCACTGGATGTTGACCCTGCCCTCGGGAGCCCCGACCTCCTGGCTATATAACCAAGGCTCACATTAATTTCCTTCACTTTTCACTTTTCAGCTCACCTGAAGGAAGAACTTTTCAAGGACATTAAGACTACGAGATTGAGCTCTGAATTAGCTGTCTGTTAGTGGGGAGAGAGTACTCGTCCCCCTAGATGTTGCGAGTTTTGGGTCTAGGCACCTGTTTTGGTGTTTTTGTGTCTAAAAAAAACACGACTTTCTGCTCTGCTTGTGAAGTCAGTGGATGGCCAGTGGCAAGAGTCAGTTCAAAAAAGGCTAACGAGCTGAGTTTGAACCCCCGACCGTGCCCTAGAGCACATGGTTTCAAATTGAAGGATACTCACTAGTGCCGTCCTGTTTGCCTGGGGTAGAAACACGCTTAGGAGGCTTTCTGCTCAGACCAGTTCGTGTGACCATTGTCTTCTACTTCCATTTGGCGTCGGGCTGACTTTGTGAGTAAGATTGGGGCTGCTGGCGAAGGGTCTTTGGATGAAACTACCTCAAATGGGTTTGTCAGAGGTCGGAAGAGGGCATCAGCGGTGGTCGGAGTTGATATGGGAGTCATCCCAGCCGAGTGAGGCTCATTCCGGTTTCTCTGTTCAGAGTCCGGATTCCCTGGTTGACTCTGGAGGGTTTTCAGTGTGAATCGGATGACATCAGTCCGGGGCAGCCTAATGTCCCGGCCATGGATTTGATGGGGGAGAGTGAATCATTGGTGGTCAATGCACATTGGAGCTTTGTCGTAGGGTGGCATATCACCTGAGGGTGGATTGGCTGTCTTCTCCCCTGTATCATCCCAGATCGCTCAATGTAGATGCTGCTATACATTCCAGGGTGGGGGTGTCCTATCTGTGGAGTAGAAACTGCATCCTTCAGTGGTTGCCCATATACGGGACTGGTTCGGCAGGGCCGATGTCGATCTTTACACATCTCTAGAAAACGCGCATTGCCAACTGTTCTTCTCAAAAAAGGTATTTGGGAGCTCCTTTGGGAATGTATGCTTTGGCGTATCAGTGACCTCTGACCCTGCTCTATGCGTTTCCTCCGGTGGACCTGATTCAGGCCACTGTGGAGAGGGTCCGTCAGCAGGGTCTGTTGTTGATTCTGGGGGCTCCCCATTTGACACAAGACAACCCTGGTTCCCAGAGATCATCCATTTGTTGCGAGGGACCCTGTGTCGTCGGGATCTATTGCCGCAGGCGCACGGGAGAATTTGGCACCAACGACCACAGATATGGATCTGTGGGTTTGGCCCCTGAAAGGTTGAATTTGACGGCTAGGGATTTACCCTCGAGCGTGATTACATCTATACAGTCGGCGCATGCTCCCTCTACGAGAGGGTTGTGTACAGATAAGTAGAGCACGTTTGAGATTTGGTGTCAGATTAAAGGAGTTTCTTCTTTTCAGAGCTCTTTGGTGGACATTTTGATGTTCACACAAGAGTGTTTTTGAGCAGGGCCTTCCTTTTTCAACATTAAAGTTGATATGGCAGCCATCTTGACGTGTCATGTCGGGATTGACGTCTCTACCCCAGGGTCTGATCCGTTGGTGGTTACATCCTAATTCAGCTTTTGCATCCAAGGTTATACCTATGTTTACCTATGTCTTACAGGCCCCCGGCCTTCAATCTGTTCCCGCTCTCACCTCCTCCGTTTGCTTTCAGTGAACAACGGAGGTTGCATGGCCAGTGTCAGGTGCGCGCTTTGCCCACGTACAGTGGTTTCGGAAAGTCTTCAGACCGCTTCACTTATTCCACATTTTGTTACGTTACAGCCTTATTCGAAAATTGATTAAATAAGAAATGTTCCTCATCAATCTACACACAATACCCCATAATGACAAAGCGAAAACAGGTTTTTAGAAATGTTTGTAAAATAACGCAGAAATACCTTATTTACATAAGTATTCAGACCCTTTACTGAGACTCGAAATTGAGGTGCATCCTGTTTCCATTGATAATCCTTGAGATGTTTCTACAATTGATTGGAGTCCACCTGTGGTAAATTCAATTGATTGGACATGATTTGGAAAGGAAACCCCTGTCTATATAAGGTCCCACAGTTGACAGTGCATGTCAGAGAAAAACCCAGCCATGAGGTTGAAGGAATTGTCCACAGAGCTCCGAGACAGGGTTGTGTCGAGGCACAGATCTTTTAATTTTTTTAATTTAAGTAGGCAAGTCAGTTAAGAACAAATTCTTATTAACAATGACAGCCTAACCCGGACGACGCTGAGCCAATTGTGAGCCACCCTATGGGACTCCCAATCACGGCCGGTTGTGATACAGCCTTGAATCAAACCAGGGTCTGTAGTGAAGCATCTACCACTGAGATGCAGTGCCTTAGACCACTGCGCCATTCGGGAGCCCAAGATCTGGGGAAGGTTACTAAAAAATGTCTGTAGCACTGAAGGGCCCCAAGAACACAGTGGCCTCCATCATTCTTAAATGGAACAGGTTTGGAACCGCCAAGAGAGAGCTGGTCGCCCTGCCAAACTAAGCAATCGGGGGATAAGGGCCTTGGTCAGGGAGGTGACAAAGAACCCGATGGTCACTCTGACAGAGTTCATCTGTGGAGATGGGAGAACCTTCCAGCAGGACAACCTCCTTCCAGAAGGAGGTGGCAGCATCATGCTGTGGGGATGTTTTTCAGTGGCAAGGACTGGGAGGAGAAAGATGAACAGAGCAAAGTATCCTTGATGAAAACCTGTGCCAGAGCATTCAGGACCTCAGACTGGGGTGAAGGTTCACCTTCCAACAGGACAACGATCCTAAGCACACAGCCAAGACAACGCAAGCGTGGCTTTGGGACAAGTCTCTGAATGTCCTTGAGTGGCCCAGCCAGATTCCAGATTTGAACCCGATCAAACATCTCTGGATAGACCTGAAAATAGCTGTGCAGCGACGCTCCCCATCCAACCTGACAGAGCTTGAGAGGATCTGCAGAGAAGAATGGGAAAAACTCCCCAAATACAGGTGTGCCATGCTTGTAGCGTCATACCCAAAAAGATTCGAGGCTGGAATTGCTGCCAAAGGTGCTTCAACAAAGTACTGAGTAAAGGGTCTGAATACTTTTGTAAATGTGATATTTCAGTTTTTTATTTGCAATTTGCAAATATTTCTAGAAACCTGTTTTTTTGCCTTGTCATTATGGGGTATTGTGTGTAGATTTAGGGGGGGGGAATTATTTAATCCATTTTAGAATAAGGCTGTAATGTAACAAAATGTGGGAAAAGTCAAGGGTTCTGAATAGTTTCTGGGAAAAAAGAAGTAGAGGAATAGGGATTGAGGGAAGTAGGGGAAAACGAGGAGGCATTGAAGAGGGGTATATTTTAGACAGGGTTCTCGTTTGCCCATTAATCCATTTACTAATGTGCCCATTTGCTTTCTTTAGTACAATACCGACATATTACCAAGACCCCCCCTAATGTGATAGTCATAACCTCTAACATGGTCACCAGCTCACTTCACTTTCATTCTTACA
The DNA here is from genome assembly GCF_034236695.1 of Oncorhynchus nerka. NCBI lineage: Eukaryota > Metazoa > Chordata > Actinopteri > Salmoniformes > Salmonidae > Oncorhynchus > Oncorhynchus nerka. Next base: position 42,000,046 of record NC_088402.1, read on the forward strand.
GAGAGCCACACATGATTAGGAACTAACTATTTGTTTATTGTAGCAACAAATAAATCCCTTTTGCCATGTTACGAGTAACTGCCCGTCTAATGTCATCTGCTGTGTTATACAGTGTCATCAACAAGCAGATCAATTCACCTGAAACTCTTGAAGGTTTTTATGATATTTTGACATGATTTAAACATGACAACTGCCCATATACAGACTAAACGTTCCTTCCATTGCTATTGACTCATGAAGCATGTTAGAAAATTGTATCTTTAGATGACAGTGAGTCTACAAAACATTAGGAACCCCTTCATAACATTAAGTTGCACACCACGGTTGTGTCAAGTTGCCTGGATGCCGGACCATTCTTGATACACACAGGAAACTGTTGAGTGTGAAAAACCCAGCAGCGTCGCAGTTCTTGACACACTCAAACTGATGCGCCTGGCAACAACTACCATACCCTTTTCAAAGTCACCCTGTGAATGGCACACATACACAATCCATGTCTCGAGACTTAAAGGTCCTCCTTTAACCTGTCTCCTCCACTTCCTCTACACTGATTGAAGTGGATTGAACTGGTGACATCAAGGGATAATAGTTTCACCTGGACTCACCTGGTCAGTCTATGTCATGGAAAGAGCAGTTATTCCTAATGTTTTGTACACTCAGTGTATGTTGTCATGCTGGTGCGGTGGCAGGTGGTCACCACACTGGCAAAGTGATCTGATAAATTGATAAAACACAAAGGGAGACATGAAAGAGGAGCGAATGGCTCGTTTTCCAAGTCGTCCTACATTCATGTGAACCGCGCTGACAAGCTGCCTCTAGTTCAGCTAAAGCATTATCTGTGTCTGTGGGTGTATTTTGGCATGTCTGTGCTGTTTCTGGGAATTCTTGGTGTGCTTTACGCAACAGTGTGTGTCTCATTGAGTGTGTATAAGTGCTTATCATTTTGTAAATGGGGGGGGGGGGGGGGGGTGACCCGTGGATGAACTTGCCTCCATGCTGTGGCCCTTCTGGAGGTCCTGAATGGTTAGAGTTGAGACGGTGAGGGGGGTGAACGGGGGCATGGGTTGGGTGGTACATAAGTGGTACTGTATGATTCTCTAACTGTTGTCTTTCAACTGCTTCAAACTGTCTGTGTGGGCTACCACAGCTTCCTCCCTTCCTCCCCCCTTCTACATTTACATTTACATTTAAGTCATTTAGCAGACGCTCTTATCCAGAGCGACTTACAAATTGGTGCATTCACCTTATGACATCCAGTGGAGCAGCCACTTTACAATAGTGCATCTAAATCTTTTAAGGGGGGTGAGAAGGATTACTTTATCCTATCCTAGGTATTCCTTAAAGAGGTGGGGTTTCAGGTGTCTCCGGAAGGTGGTGATTGACTCCGCTGTCCTGGCGTCGTGAGGGAGTTTGTTCCACCATTGGGGGGCCAGAGCAGCGAACAGTTTTGACTGGGCTGAGCGGGAACTGTACTTCCTCAGTGGTAGGGAGGCGAGCAGGCCAGAGGTGGATGAACGCAGTGCCCTTGTTTGGGTGTAGGGCCTGATCAGAGCCTGGAGGTACTGAGGTGCCGTTCCCCTCACAGCTCCGTAGGCAAGCACCATGGTCTTGTAGCGGATGCGAGCTTCAACTGGAAGCCAGTGGAGAGAGCGGAGGAGCCCAGTTCTTAGGAGGTAGGCAACGCTGCTGCTCCTGGAAAAGTGCAACTGAAGCAATCACCCCGGACAGGAGAGGGGAGGAGGGGAGAGAGAAAGAGAGGGAGATCAGCCAAGCATCACGCCGAGCCTCCCTGTCCTGAGCCTCATCTCAGACAGTCTGCTTATTACAGAAATTAGCCGCCGGGGGAAAGAAGCTTAGAGAACTTTAGGGCCCCCCCCCAACTCCCTCATACACACGCACCAGTGAAGCGCCCAGCACTCCTCGAATAGAAGTTCGCCAGATGGCAGCCAATTTAGCTACCGTTTCACTGGGCAAGTTAGGAACAGGTGGTGGTAGACAGACAGACACACAGTGACATGCAGGACAAAGAAACATACATAAATATACTGCATATACTTATAGTGAAGTCAACTAAATGCTACCCAACGCAAGCAGGGAAATGCTTTAGAAATATATGGACATAATATGCACATAGGCCCTGAACCCCAACACAACACTCATAAGCACGACAAAGGGTGCTCCGCCTTTCTCTCGCGCTGTAAATATATCAGTGGCCTACAGCCCAAGCTCCATCCATGTGCATGTGTAGGAAGACCTACGTGGAGGAGTTAATTATCCTGACTCTCACCCTAGAGGATATGTTGCACTGATCCCATGGGAATTCATGAAGCCTAGGAGGTCTTATTGAGTGATTGTATGACATATTGACCATTGACACTAACAACCAACTGAACACCGTTTCTTCTTCTTCTTCATTTCCCCATGCATTAAGGAAGTTCCTGTATATACAAAATCCAACTTGATTGACCAACATTTCTGGGATTCTGAAAGATTTTTGGGGGGGAGGTTCTTAATTGATTCTGTTTCTCACCGTGAACCATCTGTGTTATCAATTTGCTTAAAGTGATTCTAGCACTCTGTAGTGAATTGTTAGACTTGCTATGAGACACTATAGGCGTATATCCTATACAAGTACTACTATCACTTAATAACATCGGTGGTTCATAGAAAGTAGAGGCCAACCTATATGTTTTCTTTGGGGTGATATTTTCTTTTTTTGTGGGACAAAACTTACCGATACCGCCTCCCGAGTGGCACAGCACAGCTGTGTCACTACAGATCCTGGTGTGATTCCAGGCTGTGTGGCAGCTGGCCGCGACCGGGAGACCCATGAGGGGGCGCACAATTGGCCCAGCGTCGTCCGGGTTAGGGTGGGTTCGGGTTAGGGTGGGTTCGGGATGTCCTTGTCCCATCGCGCTCTAGTGACTCCTGTGGTGGGCCAGGCGTATGCCCGCTGACACGGTCGCCAGTTGGACGGTGCTTCCTCTGACACATTGGTGCGGCAGTGAGCAGTGTGTCAAGAAGCAGTGAGACTTGGCGGGGTCGTATTTCGGAGGACACATGGCTCTCGACCTTCCCTTCTCCCGAGTTCGTATGGGAGTTGTAGCAATGGGACAAGACTGTAACTACCAATTACAAGAAAACTTACCGATACCGATATATTTGCAGATTTTGTGTTTTACAGCAGGGAAATTAAAAAGTAAAATATTTCCACACCAAGTTCTCTTACATTTCCATCCGAAAGAGTAATTGTCCAAGACATTTCTTCAAATGTTGATTTCTTACATTGTGACAATAATGACAACGAGAATGGGCGCTAGTGTTCAGATAAGCATGAGATTCACTTTTTTTCCATCCCATTTATTGAATATCGGTTATCGGCAGAATTATCGGCCGATATCAATATACCGGTAAAAGGCCAATATCGTCCGATAATATAGATGAAACTATATATATATATATATATATATATATATATATATATATATATATCGGCCAGGCTCTAAAAAGAAAGTGTGACCAAAAAACCCTGCTATAAGACATCACAGAGGCCTGTACCCTGTACAAGCATTAATAACACTTAATAACACTGATGGTTCATCGAAAGTGTTACCAAAAATCCTCGGTCTTGAAGGTGTTAGACAAATACAGTACAGCTGAGATTGGAGTTCCGTCACCTCACAGGATGTTTATGCCACAACCCGATGTCCATGTGTTGCAGCGGGACTAGCCAGAAATATATACGCATAATATGCGCACATGCCCTATACCCCAACACAACACATGTACGAATAAGATTCATCAAATCAAATACGGGAAGTCCTTCTTATAATCCAAACTATATAAACAAACATGATTTATGAACTATATATAAATAATATTTTCACATGTATATATTTCAGCGTAAGATGTCCTAATGACTTCATTTTTGCCTGATTTTTGCCTTGATCAGTTCCCAAGGTTTTCCTGTAAAAATCTTGAGGAATCAACCTAGAGGCATAGAATTCTACATTGACTCCCCGCTTCCAGTTATCCAGTAAGATCTTACAACAATTTACAGTCATTTCACAATACAATGGATGTCACTGGCTCGCTGTAACTGAGTATTGAAAAATTCAGATTCTATTTTCTTTTCAGCTTTCACATGTTGTTTTCCTGGCCTGGCTACCTTTATTGTGGAGCACAGGCGACCTAACTCTCTAAACAGAGGACAGTTGTTCAAAGTAGACTGAAACGAAAGGGAAGCTCACCTGAGGTGCTGACCCTCTCTCTTTCAATTCAATTCAATTAAAGGGGCTTTATCATCATGGGAAACATATGTTAACATTGCCAAAGCAAGTGAAGTAGATCATATACAAAAGTGATATAAATAATATAAATTAACAGTAAATATTACACTCACAGAAGTTCCAAAAGAATAAACACATTACAAAAGTAATATTATGTATATATACAGTGCTGTGACAATGTACAAATGGTTAAAGTACAAAATGGAAAATAAATAAGCATAAATATGGGTTGTATTTACAATGGTGTTTGTTCTTCACTGGTTGATCTTTTCTTGTGGCAACAGGTCACAAATCTTGCTGCTGTGATGGCGCACACTGGTATTTCACCCAGTAGATATAGGAGTTTATCAAAATCGGGTTTGTTTTCGAATTCTTTGTGGATCTGTGTAATCCGAGGGAAATATGTGTCTCTAATATGCTCTTTCACGCACTCCTGTTACAGGGCAAGTTGAGGGTTTGCGCGTGCACGTGTGTGAACTTTGATCGTCCTTCTGAAGAACCCTCCAAGTTCACACTCACCCTCCAAACGTATGACTACTGATGATCCTTTGCACCTCTGTGCTTTATTGTGAATCCAAATCAAATATTTGAAGTGTGTGTGACCGTACAGGGTCCTTTGCACCTAAATGTTTTATTATGAATTTTTAAAAAGTGTGTGTGTGAACTGGGGGATTGAGGAGACCAAGATGTTGTAGGCTGAGGACGTTGTTCCACCAGATCAGATTGCTCGTTAAGGGTCAAACCACGCAAAAGTCTATCAGTGTGTTTGTCAGTGGCCACAAGCCAGCCATCTGCTATTCTTTCTTTCATTCATTCAGATGTCTTACGTGGGCCCCGGGGTGTTCCTTTGTGTGTGTGTGTGTGTGTGCATGGTCACATTCAGGCAACTGTCCAAAGCCACCAGTTATGTGTCAATTGGTCGCACGTCCAACTAATCCTCTCAGTCACATGGCCAACGGCGGCTTCTCATTGGACGAGAGGATGGGGTAAGAAAAGCATTGCCCAACGGTGGCTCGGGAGTTTTGGTGGCAGAGACAAAGTGGGCACAGCCTGGATACCCGAAGGATCTTACAGGGAGGAATTCCTGGAAAAACAAAGCGAGAGTGACACTGGAAAAAGTAGAAGACAAGAGAAAGAGAGGCGGAGAGGGATGACCTTACCAAAGAGATGATGTTCCCACAGCAAAATGGTTGTCTAAAAGTAATTGTCAACTGCATCCTATTTTGTGCCTGTATGACAAGGAAGGTGTTCAAGAAATATGACAAATACAGTAATGGTGAACTTTTGTATTCGAGTCAATGCTGAGTGAATGAAGCGTGAATGAACAGCACCGAATGGGCTTGACCTCTTGGGTCTGATTGAGTTTTGATTGGGAAAATAGCTCATGGTCAACAACGGCGGGGTTGTTTACACTTACTTGATGGACTAGGATTTGGATTGGATTTGATCATCCTTGGCGATATTCAGATTAATATTGGGGCTTGGAATATGTTGAATATTTTTGCTGGGTTGAATGGAAAAGCTGCATAGATTTTTGGTGAAATTAAGCATGTTGACTTGATTCATAGTTCCGGTATTGAACAATAACTTATGAGCTTGATGATGTTTTGGCTGAATTACATTGCTGATCATTTTGTCATTCAGTGGTTCTGTTGCCTTTTTCGCTATATATCGCGGATTATATTGACGACGACAAGCATTGTCAGCACCCTATCATGCAGTGGGATTAAGTCACTTTCAATCAATTCTCACAGTACAGTGTGTTGCTTATCAAGTGACAATGACAAGTGACAACAAGAAGCAAGGCAAAGGAATTCCACTAGTGTCACTAGTGAATTCAAACATACCATTTTATTCATGCAAGGATGAAGTAGCATGACACCCCTTCTCTCCCTTTTCTCTCTTCCAGACCTCAAGCTTTAACCAACACATCTAAAGACGAGGGCCCCCATGAAAAACCAAAGTATCACCGAAGTAACACCGTACCGACGCACCCCAACCCAAACCAAGTCCAGCGGGGAAGAGAGGATCAACACAAATAGTGTTAAGATGAAGCTGGAGACAGCCCCAGATATGAGTGAGTGGCGAGAGGACGACTTTGCCCTCAACTGCACCTACATTGTCCCTGACCAGGTGTCGGACCCCAGCTTCGGTGTGCCCAAAGCCATGACGTCCATACCCCGCAACCTCACCTTTGAGTACAGCACAGAGAATGAGGTAGGAACTTTAATAGAAGTCACATTTAGATTTAGAACCAGGAGGGGAATACAGTACACGTTCACAGCCAAGCGCATGTTTGTGTATTGACATTTTACTGTGATGCACAATGTCTTTCTTACATACTCTATTGATTAAGTCTGAATGAATCTGGGACAGTCCGCGGTCAATGACAAGTTGTGGTCAAGGCTCGTGTTTGGTGCAAGCAAGAGTTGCTCCATTCCATTCCTGCTCTGCTCAGTGTTACAATGGCCATGTCGTGTGTGCGCCGGTAAAAACCCAGAGCCTCTTTACCGTTACCAAGTCTCTAGGTCAGTATTCCAATCACGTCTCTGGGTCAACACGCACACACACATTTCCGTGAACAGGTCGCTGCAATACTGAAACAAATACCTTGTCATAATGTGTCTTTTCCATACCGCATCACAATGACCTTAGTTTCTTCACTGCCAGGATCTTCCTACCACAAACAGGCATAAGGCTCATGGTATCTTGACCCCGTGGTAGTCATCCACCTACTTAACAAGAGGACAGGGACCAGCACAGCTGCATCCAGGAGATCCAACCTGAGCCGTAAAATCACATCAACAGTTCCCGCTCTGGCCCTCCTTCCCACTCCCCTCTCCATCCCTCGTTTTCCTCCATTTAGGTGAATCAGTATTCTACACCATATGTCCAGGCTATGAGTGTCAGTGAATCAGCTGACTGGCATGGCCCTATTATGACTCACTAGAGAAGGGATCTGAGGTGTGAGGTTTTAGGCCGAGGGTGTCCTAAAATGTACACCGCACTCTTGTGAAAAGTGAACTTACAATTGTGGCAGAAGAGATGTCTCTCTCTTTTTGGGGGGAAAAACAGGTTGTAATTATCTCTCGCACACTTCTCACTTTTCTCACTCTCCGTCTTCTTCACTTTTCGTGTGGTTAAGTGAGCATACGGTTCCTTCCTCCTTCTCTCAGTATTTTCACCCGAGCAACTCTTAGATGTCCCTCCTTTAGCTGTGAGCGTCTCTTCTCTTCCCCTCTCTGCTGCTTTTTCTGCCTAGGCCTGCGAGAGGTGTGAAAACTGTGGTTATGAACGCATGGTAAGGTTTTTTGTGACTTTGTTAGTCTCCTTCCACCCTCACAAACACAAACCATCAGCCAAACCAGATGTAGCAAGTTGAACACACGGTGCAAGACTTCACTTTCACACCGGGTTGTGAGAGCTCTTTTCCTGTTTCAGCAGAGGCAAAGTGACCCTCAACTCTACTGTACTTGCATGCAAGACGGCTACATTACTTGCACTTGTAAGCACAACTTTTTTTATATGAGTGTCTCACTAAAACACACGTGTAAAGTATTTCAAACACAGTCTTTTGGTAAGGCTGGCTGTGTACCCTCAGAGAAGTTTCCCTTTCTGATAATGGCATTATGTCCATTTCTCCCCTGAGTAGTTGGCATTTGCTTGTGTGTGTGTGTGTGTGTGTGTGTGTGTGTGTGTGTGTGTGTGTGTGTTTTTTTTCCCGGTAAAGGTCACAGTGCCAGAGGGTGTGTCAATCAACAGGAAACAGACACATGCCAATTTAATAAAAACAAACAAACCTATGAACTACCTATGGGGGACTTCACACGTACTTATTAGTCCTTGCCAACCATTGTTTGTTACCAGTCAATGTTTAGTCATGGCGATTGCCGATTATGCAAAAGCACTACTTTTGAATTCGGGGATTCTTTCAGTTGTTCACCAAGTAATTATTGACTAACATAAAGATCACAATGCTCAATGCCAAGAGTTGGCAGGAGTGGTGTAAAGCTACCCGACATTAGACTCTGGAGCAGCGGAAACGCTTTCTCTGGAGTGATGAATCCAAGTCCGACGGACGAATCGGGGTTTGAAGGATGCTAGGAGAACGCTACCTGCCCCAATGCAGAATGCCAACTATAATATTTGGTGAAGGAGGAATAATGGTCTGTGGCTGTTTTTCATGGTTCAGGTGAGGCCCCTTAGATCCAGTGAAGGGAAATATTTTATGCAACAGCATACAATGACATTCTAGACAATTCTGTGCTTTCAATTTTGTGGGAACAGTTTGTGGAAGGCCTTTTCCTGTTTCAGCATGAAAATGCCCCAGTACACAAAGTGAGGTCCATACAGAAATGGTTTGTCGAGATCAGTGTGGAAGAACTTGACTGGCCTGCACAGAGCCCTGACCTCAACCCCATCAAACACTTTTGTGCTGAATTGGAACGCCAACGGCGAGCCAGGCCTAACCGCCCAACATCAGTGCCCGACCTCACTGATGCTCTTGTGGCTGAATGGAAGCAAGTCCCCGCAGCAATGTTCCATCATCTAGTGGGAAGCCATTCCAGTAAACAGCTGAGGCCACACATAAGACCATGAATGGAAGGATTTGGCTGGTCAGAGTAGAAGAGGGGTCACTCCACCCTTCCACTCCTCCTTCTCTCCTCCTTCCAACGCTCTTCGTAACTCCTAAGTGTGCCAAGAGGGGGGGGGGGACTGAGCGGGACTGAGCGGGTGAGGGGAGGAGTTGGGTAAGTAGGTTAGTCTCCAACGATTAACTTTCGTTTGGGGCGCAGGGCAGGCATCGTCACAGGCAGTATTTCCTGGCTGCGAGAGGACCTATTCCGAGCTGGGACAGTTAGGGGGGGAAGGTGGGAGGGAGAGTGGTGGCGTGGTCCAGTCAAGAAGCGAGTGATACTCCTCTACTCCTTCCCCCCTCCCTCCTTCTTCCTCGTCTTCTTATAAACCCGGCTGAGCGGTTGTTAATCAGCAGCCCTGTCGCAGCTCAGTCATTAGTCACGCTAAAACGAGGCCACACAATGTCCCTGTCACACTCACTCTCGTCTCACCCTCCGTCACCCCCATGGCCAGGATTCAACAGATCTTCAAGACAAAGCCCCTTAAGACCCCCCGAGCTATGGGTGCGTCTCACCGATGCTCCCTGCCAAGCGTGGGTGTCCCCCTGTGCCTTGTTCAAACTTCCAGTACTTTCTAAAGAATCCCTATTGGAGTATGAGTCAGGTTGCTATTCCTGGCCGTCGAGGCTCAGGGGAGAGAGTTCAGTCGACCGTGGTGATTTCCCCGTTTCCTTATCCCAGCTCTTGAGTTAACTGTGGATGTGTCTTTTTCTTTACGTCATACAAGTGTGTGACTTGAGTCTGGTAAACTCCGCGTCAGAGTGTAGACATTGAGCACGTACCAGAAAAAGGCACGACAGACACGCACGACAGAGACTGGTGGTCATTCTCACTAGCGGGGGCAGCGGTGAGCTGAGTTAGGTCATTTACGTTCTGTCTCTGTCCCCCTGTAAAAGGCTCTGCGTGGTCAATCCAACGTCTGCGGCGGCCGTAGAGCGTTCACTGCAACACGGCCTCCGCAGAAGTCAGGGAATGTATACCTTCTTGAGCTTTGCTGAGCAGAGCAGAGCTGCTGTGAAGTAAGTTGTCGTGGAAATGAGTTTGTGTTTCTACCGTCAATGCAGAGGTATTACGGACCCCTCCGCATTGTTAAATCACTTGCTCGGTGCACGGCGATGCGGTACAGAGCTCAGTTTGGCCTCTGCATGGCTCCCGGAGGCTCCGCAATTGCGTCACACCATTCATACTGTGCCTCCAACCACATTGTCGGGTCAAGCATAAATTGGCTTTAAGTCAATGGCGTTTATGAGGACAGTCAGCAGGTGAGAGAAGCAGGTCAGAGAAAGTGCAATTCCCTTCATTCATTTAACTCATTAGACAAGAGGAAGAAAGCGAGTCACCTTGGAGCTTTGGAGAGAAGATCAGAGCTCCTGTCTGGGTCAACATGTCAAGGCCATAGAAATAAAAATTGGTAGAACAGAAAAAGTTCCTCAGGCCACAGCAAATTGACAGCACCCTCATGCTTCTAATAACTCTATTTCTATGGTCAAGGCTGTCTTAAGGGACTGGCACTGTTTGACTGATTCTAATGTTTGATATAGCATGGGTCCCAGATCTGTTTGTGTCGTCTTGAAATCTGGTTCTGTTAGGCTAACTGTTTGATGATGTATTGTCTTGTGTTTAGGTGACAGGCGTGTTCAGCAAAGAGTACATTCCTCAGGGGACTCGGTTTGGACCTCTGCAAGGTGACATCTACACCAAATACAACGTCCCCAAACAGGCCAACAGGAAATACTTCTGGAGGGTAAGTTGGCGGAATAACCGTTCACACACACACGGTTTGACATCAAGCTGTCGGGAGATGATGTGGAAACCGGCCACTAGGGGCAACAGTGAGCGCTGTTACCCTCAAGTAGATTTGGGTTTTGCTAGGGCATTGTGGACAGGGATGGTGGATGGGCGTAAGCATCTGCCTCTGATTCCAATGGTTGCAAGTGCTTATCCAGTGATATTTTTTGTTTTAAGCCTATCCCAGTCCCTAGCCCTTACCTTAACCATTCTGAGTTAATGCCTTCACAATTTGTAGTCAATTCCTGAACTTAACCCCAAACTTAAAAATGCTGAGTTAATGCCTGAACTTAACACCTTTACACACAAATTTGACTTTGGAACAACGTCGAAATTTGACGTTTGAACGTCTAATTCTGAGGTGAGAATGTGAGAGCTGGTTGGTAAGTACAGCCATGAAAACAGGTGAATGAAATTATACAGTGGGTTCTAGGGGAGAACTCTCAATACCTTACCTAACAAGCAGATATGGGAACTGCTTCTCAAAAGAGACGGGGAAAAGAGATTCGAACCAAAATTCGTCCTAGTTATTCTTCTCCAATTATTCTTGGAAAAAGAAGCACAAGTGGTAAAACAGTTTCACACCAAGTCAGTCACTTCCCATCTAAAAGGAAACAAAAATGCATTGCTCAGAAGCCCATAGGTACTCAGGGGTTTTGGACAGATTTTTGGGGAAGTTGTGTATCTTTACACGCACGCAACAATTGCATCCTTCCCAGCGCTCAAGTCCCATTCAACAAGTATGACATATAGGAAGTGATTGTTAGTGTTCCCCTATCTCTCTCTCTCTCTCATACACACTTCCTTCTCATTCCCACACACCCTCGTCCTCTCTCTGTCTCCCGGCGGTCACTTGCCTAATTCAGGAGTTTTCTCTGAGTCGTTTCCCTGTTAGGGCTTTCTGTCCTACGTTTTCACCTTCCTTCTGGCATTTCCTGTAAACCCGATCCGTCCTGTCCTACTACTGCAAATTGGTGAAAGTCTGACTCGCCTCGAGAGTATGTCAACACTCTCTCACGGGACAGGTGTGGAAGTGTGTGACGTGTGGGAGTGTGTGTGCCTGTGAGCACGTGCCACCATCTATTTGTGTGTGTTTGGGTCTGCCAACACAACCCCTCGTACATTTCCTTAATTAAGAGATGCCAGTAAAAACAATTACAGGGAACTCTATATAGAATAAGTGATTGACAACTTGGCACGTGAGGAAATGTAATGGAAATTCCTATGGTTGACATTATTGTGATATGCTGTATCTCCTGGTGGGAAGCAGCCATTCAAGTCTGGGCATGTTGAGAGAACCCCCCCCCCCCCCCAACCAGAGTGTGAGAGAAAGAAAGAGAAAGAGAGAGAGAAAACATACGTCTGTCTGTCTGTCTGTCTGTCTGTCTGGGCATGCGTTCAAACTCTTTGCCCTGCCCCCTCTCCGTCAGTCTAACTAGCAGCTGATAAAAGCAGTGACAGCGTTGATTTCACACCAGACAGTGACAGTAGTTCAGGAACCCACACACAGTGCGCGGGACACACACTCAAGAAACAACCCAGGTGGAACAAGAACCAGGTCATTAGAAGAGGACATAGGAGACTGTTCTGTACATGGCAGAGGTGAACTACACTTTCTATCTACATACTGTGACCATGTTTTGTCAGCTCAGCAGCTCAACTGCTACAGTGAACGTTTCAGTCATGAGTGAATGTAACAATACAGTAGAGGTCAATCAGTTACAAAGTTGTGTACTAACTGATGTTACACTATGTTTTAAATACAAGTGTGGGCGCGTGTTCTATTACTGCATTGTATTCTTATTTCACTCTCCCCTCTTTTCCCTCCCAGATCTATAACGGCAGGCAGCTATACCACTTCATCGATGGATATGACTTGCAGCGCAGCAACTGGATGCGCTACGTCAACCCAGCGCACTCGCTGTCCGAACAGAACCTGGTGGCGTGCCAGAATGGCCGTGACGTCTACTTCTACACCAGCCGGCCCGTGGAGCCCAAGCAGGAGCTGCTGGTGTGGTACAGCCAAGATTTCGCCCAGAGACTGTGCAGCCAACCGGGTGAAGAGCTCAAACAAAGTGAGTGCCATCTTTGATTGTTGTTGTTGTTGTTGTTGTTGCCCTACTCTCATCTGTTCACTCTCCTCAACTCCTCTCCTTGTTTCTTTCTCCTCTACCCTCTCCCCTCGTCTTTCCCATCCTCTACTCTTCTCTCCTCTGCACTCATCTTTCTCTCTCCTTGAATTGCTTTTCCATCTACTCTCTAGCTCTCTCTTTTCTGTGGCTCTACAAATAAAGCCCTATTCTATGTTATGACACTCAATGAAAAAATGTTAGTGAGTGAGAGGATAATGTAGTGAAAGACAGTCAGGTGTGTATGTTTGTCTCTAGGTGGAAACGATGATGAACAGCGAGACAGTTCTCTTTTCATACCTATATCAGATATTTTTTAAAAGGGGGTTTAAATCTCTGTGTGTGTGTGTGTGTCTGCTTGATAAGATGCCACAAAGTTGAGCCATTTTTTTGTCCGATCACAGACTTTCATGATTATTGTCTTCAAAAGGAGTATTTTTTCCCCCTCGTGTTGATAAGATCTGAGTTCATTAGATGGTAAACAATGAGACTGAGTGTGACGGAAACCGTTTCCTTCCTTGTCCCCTTTTCGGAGCGGATGGCATTGTTCTGGAATATGTCCCGAGTCATGGTTGGGTGAGAGACTTACTGACAAAACACAATACACGGCTACACCTGCCTCAATGTAGGAGACGGCTCACCCACACACACAAACACACTCACTCTTCCTTACACAACATAGGGAACATCTCAAAAGGAGTGGAAAAGTCCTCTCAACAATGCCTGGTCAAGTAAAGTCCATGAGTCATTGTCAGCTGTACATTCAGGTATGGCAAGTTGTCCACTCATTATATGACAACTAGTTTTGTTGCCAGAAACTCTGTAAGGAGACATGCCCTCTTAAACTATAATTACATCACACAGTCATTCAACCTGTTGACTAATGTTGACTAGGCTACAATGCCAACTGCTTTGACACAGTCCTTTTTACTGTGTACTCCACACACTTGGGGACAACCCTGATGAAGACTGTAGTAATTAGGCCAGGCCTCTAAAAATTCACACAAAACAATAAAGGATAAAACGCATTTGGTTTAAATTGATCAATTTATAGACCTAATTAAAGGGTGACAGTTGAAAGTTCACGCCTAAGCTTTGTATGATCACTAATGCACGGTTTAATGCACTTAATATCCTATATATAATATATTTAATATCCTGCAGTGGGTTCACTTTCCCTTTAATCCTGGTTGTAAGGCAATTTCTGTTAAACAGCGAGTAATGAGTTAGTTAAAAGCCACACAGCTATTCACAGAAAACATAAGTAGGACTTAAAACAAGCTAACTAAATGGCAAATGCATTTCTTCCTGCGGTCCTGAGAAAGACGCTTGAGCGGTAATTGAAACCTTGCGACAGAAACGCCCCCCCCAAAAAAAAAATTAAAGCGTTTTGTTTTACTACAAATCCTACATGACACATATCCACATACACCCACATACACCCACACATCAAAATGAAAACATTGCTATCATAGTTGCCAGACAGAAACCATGAACTCTTTTGAAGTTTCATCTAAAAACTGAAACCGTCATCATCATTTACCATAAGAGGGAGCGCTAGGGAGGATGTGAGAGCCCGAGTGCGAGTGTGGTGCGTCACTACAGTCACTTCTCACTTCGTTAAGACGGTGAACTTTGTCATTTGTCCATCAATACTGTCCTATTGCAGAGGGATAAGTGAATAAATTGCTCATTAGGTCGACACAAAGGACGGACGGAAGTTGTATTATTGTGTGGATTGGCAAGGTTGACCGTTGTTTTTACAGTGTATTTTCATACACACTCAAACCCAACCACTATGTCTGACCTTGGGGTTTTTCTTCTTCTATAGAACACATTATCGGAGATGTCAGAGAATCCGAAGAGAAGGAGGAGATGAAAGACGAGAGAGAGGATGAAGGGGAGGAGAGAATTGACGTGGAGGTGCTGGAAAGAGACACACCGCCCGACACGCCAGACGACCAAATCATGGACTTCAGCCAGAAGATAGAGAATGAGAAGGTGACCCAGGACCACCAGGGACCCATCCCCTCTCCTCAACCCGACCAGCGAGAGCCCAATCTGGGATCTCATGTCTACGGCTTCCCAGAGTGCCACCCTACAGCCCCCTCCCCGACCCGCGACCTTCACCTCCACGGGCTCTACAGCCACAGAGAGGGCCTAGTGTCCTCCTACCCCCTCTACCATCCCCCCAGACCCCTTCAACCCCCCTACCAGCTTCTCCCCACATACAGCAGCCCCCACTACCCCCACCTCCTCCTCCCCCAGTACCCCCCACCCTTCCCTGGGATGCTCCCCTCCAGAGGCCCTCTGCGGTACAGCAGCTACCCGAGTAGCGATGGACTTCCACACCCCTCCATGACCCACCAGCCTGGTCTGCTCCCAGTGTCTCTGCCCTACCCTGGAGCGACTCAGGGAGGGCTGAAGGAGAGGACCCCAAATATGTCACCTCCTTGTGGGGCCCCAGCCACCCCAGAGCTCTCTCCCCTTCCCAAGCAGGAGCACCAGACACCCCTGCCGTCACCCTGTGGCTGTGAGGAGGCCATGAACCTCAGCCTGGCCATGCCAAAGAGCAGCCCCTCGCCACCTGCTCCTGGCTACAAATCCCTCCCCTACCCCCTGAAGAAACAGAACGGCAAGATCAAGTACGAATGCAACGTCTGCATCAAGACTTTCGGACAGCTGTCCAACCTCAAGGTGAGGATCTTCTAGACATAGGTGGTACTTTTGGTTTCTCTGGTGGCCCAATCTATTCCTGTCTTATTGTGGGTTCCTATCTAACCGAGGCATTTTTTCTTTTAGGTGCATCTGAGAGTACACAGTGGAGAGAAGCCCTTCCAGTGTCACCTCTGTCTGAAGAGCTTCACCCAGCTAGCCCACCTGCAGAAGCATCACCTGGTCCACACTGGAGAGAAACCACATGAGTGCACGGTATGTTTGTGTTTTGATCAGCTTTTTCCAGTCTACTTCAGCTCTAAAACACACACACACACCCCTGCGTGCCAGTATGAATTTCACCCTGCCCTGCCCTTGTGATGTAAGGAATCCCTGGGCTTTTGTTGAACACTCTTTTATAACTATGTGGGTGTGATCATGATCTCAGTCCTGTGTTGATTTTCATGGTAGGGTTCAGTGATCTCCAACTCGAAACAAGCAGTCTACACTTATAGAAAAAAGGGTTCTTCGGCTGTCCCCATATGAGAACTCTTTGAACAACCCTTTTTCGTTCCAGGCTGAACTCTTTTGGGTTCCATGTAGAACTCTCTGGGGAAAGGTTTCTACATGGAACCCAATAGGGTTCTACCTGGAACCAAAAAGGGTTGTTCAAAGGGTTCTCCTATGGGTTTCTAGCACCTTTTTTTCTAAGAGTGTCAGGTCATACCCTGCTAGCACGCAACCACAGAAACCCATGAGCCTGGTTTCACCCAGTTGTTCTAATGATATCACTATCACAACATCATCCTAACCTGAACTTTCCTATCCATCTGTTCCTATTCATATAGGTGTGTCACAAGCGCTTCAGCAGCACCAGCAACCTTAGGACCCACCTGCGGCTCCACTCGGGTGAGAAGCCCTACCAGTGCAAGCTGTGCAGCACCAAGTTCACCCAGTACATCCACCTCAAGCTCCACCGACGCCTGCACATCGCCCGCGACCGCCCCCACTGCTGCCCTCTCTGCGCCCACGCCTTCTTCCACCGCTTCTCGCTGCGCATCCACCAGCGCAGCTGCTGCCCCGCCTCTGCCCAGGCCCACGCCAGCTCACATGCCCACACCCACATCCGCGAGCTGGTCGAGCGCTTCGACACCAGCCCCGAAGCGGACACGCTGCCTGAAGGGGCAGGACCAGCCCATTTGGAAGCTGCAGTGGAGCGCTGGGTAGCCCGGAGCTTGGAAGGGCGAGAGGGCAAGGAGGACCAGAGTGAAGCCACCCTGCTGCTCAAGGCCTTCACGGCGGCCATTAACGCCCCAGCTCCTCCCACGACGTCATCGCACACTTCTACTTCAGCCTATCAGGAGAGGGCTAGTGTGGTACGCCTCTACAACCGGCCAATGGTGAAGACGCAAGGGCAGTAGGCGAAGTAGAATTACTCTTTTGGGGAGGGGTAAGGAACAAGAAACATTTTAAGGGTCTACCTCCTGAAAAGCCAGAGCACAATCGATTAAGTCGTCACGGAAAAATAAGTATTTCCTCGAGGGGAAGAGAGACTATGGAAAGCCAATAAGAGAGCAGCACCAAAACAAAGACTATTCAAAGACATGGCCAGTGTGTTCAGTGATTGCACTTCCACCCTAACTAAGGGTGTTTTCTTATTCGCTGTGAAGTTTCACTCAGGTCCACAGGTGTAATTTACATGGAATGTGTGAGAGAGTTTGTCAGCTATATTTGTTCAGTTGAGTGATTATTTTTCTTGTTAACGTAATGTTACGTCTTGACACTTCCAAGGAGGCTTACTCCTGGGAAAACCGTTGGACCAATGCCACAGACTATTACTGCGATATCTAATGTTTAATTACCGGACAATCTTTGTGTATATTTATTTATTTTTGCTAAAAAAGGGTAGATCAGGGATCTTGAAACTATGTGTATGCATTTGCGTTTGCCAAAAAAACAACAAGAATCAGATAAAATATGAGGATAAACAGGTCTAACTTATGTAGCATAACTTTTTCAAACTTAAATAGTGTATTCTAACGTAATGTAACAAGAGAGGAAAGCAAACTAAAAGTAGTCAGAATGTTATAATGTTCCGGTTCAATTCAAATAGCTTCTCAGGACTTCCTGTGAGTCATTTAGTGATGTGCATACTTCTGCACAGAAACTAGCAATAAAAAGAAAAAACCTTTTGTTTCTTCTTTTTGTGTGTCTTTTTGAATGTTAAAACATTAAGACAGTGTACTTGTATTTGAATTTGTTTGAATATATCCTGAAATACCATTGTGTTTCTAGCTCTTTCTCTTTGATTCAGTTGTTATCTAGCCACTGTCGATATATGCTTCATTTAATTCGTCCTCTATACTGGTGGTACTGTAGATGCGATTGTCATCCGAATCAGAGCATGAACCATACAGTATGTGAGAATGAACCCGATGTAGTCTGTACTGCACTTTCCCCTTTACTCAGTCTGCTCCTAGTACCACTGTATATATATATATACACACTCAGGTGAATGGCTCTCGGCTCTTGTTATTTTACCAAAACTATTGACAAAGGTACCTCATACGAGAGCTGTACGTTTTCGCTCTCACTGGAAAAAGCCAGAAATAGATCCATGCGCACCAAGGTTTCTGTTACCTAGAACCAAAATGGTGGAACTGTTCTAACATTAATACTGTGTGAATTATAATTGTTTTTGTATACACGTTTGTAGTTTTGTCTATGTAGTTTATTTTTGGACCAAGGTTATCATATGTGGATACTTTATGTCAGATATTATTTTCATGATACTTTTGCAATAAATGTAGCACATTAAACATGTTATTTTTCAAACTGTGACGTCTTTTGAGTTTTCTATTTTCTCGCTTCAAAAATCCAACATGGTTGTATTTGCACATTCACATGAACGCACACACAGACACCCCCTCACAAATCCCCCACATACTCTCGCCCTCTCTTACTCATAACCAAACTCTAGAAAGTCCCATACGACAGCCCACTCAAAACTCTTTGAGCTCACTTTCTTAGAAAATAGAGGAACTGAGAGTATGCACTGATGCTCACTAGAATCAGCATCACTTACCATCAGACTAAACCTAATGTGCTAATAATGATTGTGCTAATAATGATTGAATGATTGTGCTAATAACATTGAATGCGGATTATGTCTTCTGAGAAGATGTCACCTTTGTGGATATTCAGCTCTCTTGAAAATCTGTGAAACTATTGCTACCACCTTTCAGCGTACGCATATAGTATGTAATCAAGACAGTCGTGAAGAGGGTACGAAAAAACCTATTCCCCCTCAGGAGACTGAAAAGATTTGGCATGGGTCCTCAGATCCTCAAAAGGTTCTACAGCTGCACCATCGAGAGCATCCTGACGGGTTGCATCACTGCCTGGTATGGCAACTGCTCGGCCTCCGACTGCAAGGCACTATAGAGGGTAGTGCGTACGGCCCAGTACATCACTGGGGCCAAGCTTCCTGCCATCCAGGACCTCTATACCAGGCGGTGTCAGAGGAAAGCCCTAAAAAGACTCAAGCAACACCAGTCATAGACTGTTCTCTCTACTACCGCATGGCAAGCAGTACCGGAGCGCCAAGTCTAGGTCCAAGAGGCTTCTAAAAGCTTCTACCCCCAAGTCATAAGAATCCTGAACATCTAATCAAATGGCTACCCAGACTATTTGAATCCCCCACTCTTACGCTGCTGCTACTCTCTGTTATTAGCTATACATAGTCACTTTAATAACTCTACCTACATGTACATATTACCTCAATTACCTCGACTAACCGGTGCCCCCGCACATTGACTCTGTACCGGTACCGCCCTGTATATTGCCTCGCTATTGTTATTTTACTGCTGCTCTTTAATTACTTGTTACTTTTATAGAAAACAATTTTGGGGGGTATTTTTCTTAAAACTGCATTGTTGGTTAAAGGCTTGTAAAGTAAGCATTTCAATGTAAGGTCTACAAGCATGTGAAAATAAAATTGGATTTGATTAATTGAATTCAATATGATTTCTATAATTACATTATGCCAGAAGGTAGTTTGAAATGCTGATTAAAGACCACGCTGCTGTTTTCCACAAATACATTCTTAGAAATGACATCGATTTACAGGAATTGGCTCCATGTGTTGATGACTGACTGAGTACTGGCACACCTGATGTAGGTGAAACAATCGGCTGATGGACCTCCCCCGACATTAAACCACACTTCCAGTCAACAGCATAGTTACAGTAAGCTGGGCCACTACTCCCATTCTTTCTCAGGTGGTCTCTCCTCTCCTTTCAGGGTGTTTACACGAGTGATCTCTCTCTCTCCTCAGAGCGTTTGCGTTTCCTCTCGTGATCTTTGCTTTCAGAGTCTGTGCGCATCAAGGGAGAACCCCACTGCACACCTCTGACCAGAACAAAAACACCTCAAACCGGATTAAGAGCCATAGTTTTGGCACGTTGTCGAGCAGAGATGACGATAGCTAGACAGTAAATCGGTTAGCATGCCTGTTAACTAGCCAGTTACATACAATATATGACCATTTAGCTAGTCAGTAAGCTTCAGAATTAGTCAGTAAATGTATATTCTTGCCAGTATAAGCCGTAGAGAATAAAGGCTTTTTAATTGATTCACTACATTAGGGTTCTTTCATAACTTCTTGAAATTCTTTGCGCAAAGGCTTTCCCGCATTGTTCAGTATCCCAGCTATGCATAAACTTCTGTTTCTTATTTCAGCCTGCCCGTTCAGCAGTCATCAAGTAAACCAGTCTGTTTTCGGAATACCAGTGACAAATTAAACACGTCCTGGCGAAGAAAGGGATGGAGCAGTTATTGTGGAGAGGGGGAAGTTATGAGGGCCAACTTCCTGATTACTCCTGATTACTTAGAATTTCTTCTACACCTACCCTTGTTCCAGTCTGTAGCTGGGAAGGGGTGGGACCACAATGTCACAATTTAATGGAATGCCATCCGGACCATCTTCATTGAACACATTAAAGTGGCACCAGTCTCCTTTTAATAAAAAATAATAAAAACATTTCACTTAAATCCAATGACAAAGTAAACATCTTTGTTGAATTCACGTTAGTTGACATCATTTTCTCAAAAATGGTTTGTGTTGCAAATGTAAAAATCATATCAAACATGCTTTCTACCAATGAGGTTTCTATGTGAGAATTGCCAGAACAATCTTAGACACGCAAAATATTTTTGAGCCATGCTGGCATGGAATTGACTATTAGGTGTAAGGCAAAGCGGCCATGGTTAATCAGAAACCTGTCAGTCTGAGTTAGATATCACAAAATATTCATAGCCAGTCTAGCAAAACCAAACATTTACTCTGACACGCCATGGACGGTGAACATGCAACAGGTGTTTTCTTACATGATTATGTTTGATTGATGGGTGTCTTTGTGGTGACTATGTATTGGAGGGGGATTTAACAGGTCATTCAACCAGATTAACACACGACACACTTGATAAAGATGAGCAATAATGACCGTATAAAATAAATAATTCAAATACTGAGCAAAACATTTGGAAATGATATTTTCTTATACAAACACAATTGCTCAGAGACAGAGATTTAGTTTAACAAGTAATATATTTTCCCCCAAAATATATATATATTTTTTACTTTTAAGTAGGGGTGCTGATATTTATTGAGCACAAAATAATCAGAAACAACCCAACTGAACTGAAAATGCATCCAATAAGTTTGTAGAGTCACAAGCTTTGAGTAGTCATCACAGACAGTGTATTGCCCACCAATTGCTTCACACACCATAAAACCCATCACTCAGAACTGGTCCTCCACTTTCAAAGAATTCTGGTTATGGTAGTTCTTTGGAAGTGTGTATGTGTGTGTGGGTGTGTGTGTGCTGTATGCCAACCAACTTCTGTTTTAGATAAAGGGCAATCCATGGCTCCTTACATACTTCTTACTGTTGATTGATTTATAGAATAACAGTCATTAGGTTGACACCACTAGCCCTACTATATATTGTAATTGAGGTAACAACTACTGTATCTTGTTATCGGGGGTGCTTCATTTCACTGATGAGCCTGTCCTGTTTGCCTTGGCCTCTGAGAGCAAACACGGATAATACAATACAGTAGAAGCAAAATAGAAAAACATTCTGTGAAGGTGTGGCGTTTTTACCTGGAACAAGGAAAGATCCAGGGCTTCGCTGGAAGAGAAAAAAAAGTGCATTTTTACACATTGTGGTTTGTTATCTTCAAAAGAACAACATGAAGGTAAACTAGGAGCTTTCTTTACTTTCTCTTTTACATAACTGCTAGATTCTTATCACAAAGAACTGGTGGATCCAAGACGTCACATGACTGGCCCCACAAGCTCTCAGTCCAATGGGATTACTTTTGACTTTAATTGTTTTTATTTAACAACTGATTCAAGATCTGTTTCCCTACTTCTACCTAAGCCTAACTGACAATATATATAATTTGTTACAGGCATAATGTACCTTCACAAACACCAATTGATGGTAGTGTATACAGTACATATGGATTAGGCTACCTGCACAGAAACATAAGCTTACATTATATTACAAAATCTGTCCTTCAATTGAAAATATGTATTAAGACTATGGCCTAGGGTTTTCATAGAAGTCTAAACTGCTGCCTCTTGATCACATGCTGACAATCTTTGGTAAAGACTCTATCAAGGTCCCCGGGCGCCGAAGACGGAGATGTCGACTAAAGCAGCCCTTTGCACCTCTCTGATTCAGAGGGGTTGGTTTAAATGCAGAAGACACACTTCAGTTGAAGGCATACAATTGTAAAACTGACTAGGTATCCCCCCCTACAAAAACTAACTTTTTTAAAATTATAACATGGACCTTTGATTTAAAAAAATGAAACACAGATAAGTTTTATCTTGGGTGTCCAACCCTGGACCATTCGTCACTGTCCTGGGCTGTTTGTCTTTCCATTACACACCGTCTCTGACAATATAGGTAGGGCAGGGTGCAGAGCGGACAGTGATAAACTGGATGAGTGATGAAGGCTCTCAGATACAGTAATCTATATTGGTTTAAAGGTACAGACAGAGGGTGCTTATTCATGTATATGCTGTGTGTGACGTGCACCCTACCCTCGCATCATTCTGCGGATATCATAGAGCTGCATCCATATTCAACTGATCTGGGAAAGTGATACCAGACTGTGCTGGTGTTTATCTCGTGTTCTGTTCATTATCATACGTTATTCTGGGGGAAATTGGGTTATTCTAAGTTATTTAGCAAAAAAATAAATAATTCTACCTGCAACTAAACTCAACAATTGCTTTTGGAGACTTTCAAAGGCAAGATAAAGTGATATGATACTCTTCTATTATAAATAGAAAAATCCTGTAGTAAATTTGTTCCATAAATACTATCAAACAATAAGGACATGCAGTGAAATTGATTTTCTCTCAATGTGTATCAAAGTTCAGTCAGAACCCCTCTTGTGCCACAACAGATGAAAAGCACAATTTGCTGTATTTTAGCGCCCTCCTGTGTCAATTTTGTAGGCCTAGTCAGTCTATTGCAGCATTCAAGACAACTGGGAATTTGGGAACTGGGAACACAAAAATCTTCGGCCTCCGACTTCAGTCCATTCAAGACAAATGGGAACTCGACCGAGGGGAAAAAACTGTTTTGAACGGTCATCCAACTTGGAATTCCAAGTCAGAAACTCTGGCCTCCTCCCAGAGCTCCGACTTTCCGAACTGAAGATAACAGACTTTGCCGTAGGCTTTGAACAGGGCACCTGGCTAACGCCCGGGAGGCAGCCAGGTTCCAAAACGAATGCAATTAACTTTCACCTGGTGCAAAACACACCTACTCGGGCACTCGGGCCAGATTAAATTGAATCTCCTTATTGACACAACAAGGACATTTGACAAAGCCTATTTTTCATCAATTTATTTGCGGTTACATTAAATTACTGTAGCTACGTCTAAAGTCTACAACAGATGGCATGGAACATAATGTACGACCGTTTTTGAGGTCTTGTTTTGGAGTAGCAGAGGAAAAGTCGCGTCGGCTAATTTGAGTGACGTTTTAGGCCTATCTTTGCACAATGAAAACAAACATCCACAACTCGCAGTTCTCCCTCTATATGTACACTGAACAAAAATATAAACGCACCATGCAACAATTTCAATGGTTTTACTGAGTTACAGTTCATAAAAGGAAATCAGTCCATTGAAATCAATTTATTAGGCCCTAATCTATGGATTTCACATGACTGGGCAGGGGGGCAGCCATGGGTCGGCCTGGGTGGGCATAGGCCCAATCAATAGAAATGAACGGAAATCATGTATTGTGTCATTTTGGACTCACTTTTATTGTAAATAAGAATATAATATGTTTCTAAACAGTTCTACATTAATGTGGATACTTCCATGATTATGGATAATCCTAAATGAATCGTGAGTAATGAGAAGTGAAAAGGTTACAGAGGGTCAAAAATCCTAACCTCAAGACATGGCAATAACAGGGGAGATTAGCAAGGGTGAGAGGTTAGCATCTCTTGGGGGCATGATCTTTGACCCTCTGTAACGTTCTCACTCATCATTATTCATGATTATTCGTAATCACGGTGGCATCAACGTGAATGTGTTTAAAAACATACTCTATTCTTATTTAAAATGACACAATACATGATTTACCATTCATTTATATTGGGCACAAAATAATTGGAAACACCCAAAATTAACTGTGTGTGTGTGTTGTATGCCAACTGACTTCCATTTTAGAAAAAGGGCAATCCATGGCTCCTTACATCTTACTGTTGATGGGTTTATAGAATAATAGTCATTAGGTTGACACCACTAGCCCTACTATATATTGTAATTGAGGTAACAACAAGCTTCTTATCTGGAGGGCTTTAGTTTCCACATGATGTCATCACATTTCACTGATGAGCCTGTCCTGTTTGCCTTGGCCTCTGAGAGCAAACACGTATAATACAATACAGTAGAAGCAAAATAGAAAAACATTCTGTGAAGGTGTGGCGTTTTTACCCGGAACAAGGAAAGATCCAGGGCTTCGCTGGAAGATTTTTAAAAAAGTGCATTCTTACACATTGTGGTTTGTTATCTTCAAAAGAACAACATGAAGGTAAACTAGGAGCTTTCTTTACTTTCTCTTTTACATAACTGCTAGATTCTTATCACAAAGAACTGGTTGATCCAAGACGTCACATGACTGGCCCCACAAGCTCTCAGTCCAATGGGATTCCTTTTGACTTTAATTGTTTTTATTTAACAACTGATTCAAGATCTGTTTCCCTACTTCTACCTAAGCCTAACTGACAATAAATATAATTTGTTACAGGCATAATGTCCCTTCACAAACACCAATTGATGGTAGTGTATACAGTACATATGGATTAGGCTACCTGCACAGAAACATAAGCTTACATTATATTACGAAATATGTCCTTCAATTGAAAATATGTATTAAGACTATGGCCTAGGGTTGTCTAGCAGTCTAAACTGCTGCCTCTTGATCACATGCTGACAATTATTTGCAAAAACTCTATCCAATACAAAATGCCCAAACTATAATAAAAAATTATAATAATATGGACCTTTGATTAAAAATGAAACACAAATATGTTTTGTGACGACCCTCCCACTCTGTCTGCCGAATTCTTTCTCTTTGCTCTTGTTTTCCTTAATAGGACGTCGGTGGGCAGAGCCGGGAGGGTCATCAGTAAAATGGGACACACCTGGGCTCGGGTGTGTCCAGGGATAAATACACCTCTTCCCCAATTATTGAGGAGACTCACTCCATGCAGACACTGATAGAGTTTGGTTGTGGCATGTTTGTTTGTTTGCTTTGGCACCTTTCAACACTCTTCATTATCACATTTATGAATGCAAATGCTCACTTACACTACTAATTACTGACTACACACACCATTGTTAATTGTATTTAGTTTACTTCAGTTAATACATATATTTTGTTATTCCTTATCTCCATGTCGTCTCCCTTTTTGTTATGAACTTCGAGCCGGTTCGTGACAGTTTTATCTTGGTGTCCAACCCTGGTCCATTCGTCACTGTCCTGGGCTGTTTGTCTTTCCATTACACACCGTCTCTGACAACATAAGCAGGGCAGGGTGCAGAGCAGACAGTGATAAACCGGATGAGTGATGAAGGCTCTCAGATACAGTAACCTACAGTGGTTGCTCCTCTAAAAGTTTTTGCGATTATGCCGAGGGACTTAGAGGTCATTTGTGGTTAATACCCTGCGTCACCACTTCATTGCTCCAGACCAGTGCAAGGGGGAGTTAGAGCACTGATTATGCTAAATAGAAACTGATAATTGTGAACGACTTCAGTATTACTTACTGAAACTGTTACACTAAGGTTTTTAAAATTATTATATTATTTAGTACAGCCACTAATGAAGGCTATCAATTGCTTCTCAAAGATGCCCTCTGGTGGTCAAACTAGCACTAACTAGCATTAATGGTACCTGTTCACACTTAAATAACGTGCCATAGAATTCAGCGGCACCATGCAAGCTGCGCCGCAATACGCTGCAACGCAACTGGGCAGAGGCACAGCCATGGGTGGCCCTGGGAGGGTATAGACCCACCCACTAGGTCAGACAGAAATACTCCTCAGTTTCATCAGCTGTCCGGGTGGCTTGTCTGAGATGATCCCGCAGGAAGCCAGATGTGGAGGTCCTCGGCTGAAGTGGTGACGTGGTCTGCGGTTATGAGACCGGTTGGACTTACTGACAAATTCTCTAAAACGACATTGGAAGCAGCTTACGGTAGAGAAACTACACATTTTAGAGTGGCCTTTTATTTTCCCCAGCACAAGGTGCACCTGTGTAATGGTCATGCTGTTTAATCAGCTTCTTGATATTCCCAAAATTTGAGAGAACTATGCTTTTTTGTGCATATCGAAAATATCAGGGATCTTTTATTTCAGCTCATGAAACATGGGACCAACACTACCTCAGACTGTGCTCTGTGATCCCCGGGGCACGCAAAGCTCCCCTATTGATTAGGCTTATATTTAAGAAAATGATTGTAGCTTCCACCTAAGCTACAACAAAAAAGTACAATAAGGAATGTATTATTGTTACCAAGTGAGCATACAATTATTGTCTATAAGCTGTAAATGTAGGCTAATTTGAAAACTGCTCAAATGTCCACTTTTGTTTTCGGCTATATGCCGAAATAACTGCATACTGCCTAGGCCTGATTATGCAACCATTTGGATCAGTTATGAGTCTATTCGACAGCTTATATGGTCCAGAAAGGTACATTATTAGCAGGATAGTCATATGGTGTATTTTGTCAGGATGCATCGGATGCATATGGGCTTCCTCTGACACTGAGATGCACTGTCTCTCTCTTTTTCAACTCCCCACCAGTTCTTAAGTCTGTAGCCAATTTGACATTCAGCAAGCAAGAGCAAGTGTGCATCTCTCCTTCAGTAGTCTATTATAAATCAAATAAGTCAAAATAATTGTCCAACAAGCTATTGTTGTCTGGTTTTTCCTAGGAACAGCCAAGGCAGCAACATCAGTAGATGTTTGTGTTTATATCTCCTGCCTTGCTGACTGAGATGAAAGAGGCTAGGATGTCGTGCTTCTATACAGCACAATAATACGGTAGCCTACTCATCCTGTCACATATTTGAAGTCTATTTAATTTCGAGGATGCTTCTTGGCTATTGAATGAGCAATGGATGAATAAATGGTAGCCTCATATTTGGCTTTGGAACATTCTAAGCACGTTTAAGGAACTTGTTATTGTCTTGGTATTTCGTTATTTTAACAGTATGTTTCCTAAAAGTTCAAACATGGTTACATTTCATTTACATTTTGGTAATGTTCTAGGATTGTTCTCCAACTGGTTGGACATTGGGAATATTCTCACATTGTTCTGAGAACATACTTTTACATAAAAAAACAGAATAAAACTTTAACAACATTCAGAGAACATTCTAAGAATGTTATTTAAAAACATACATTCCATTCTCAGCATCAACAAAACTCTCTGTATCCTGTATTTTGTTAAGTGTGTTCAGGTGTTGGCCACACCTGATCTTAATGAGTGCTTGTTTCCTTTGAAATGAGGTCTGTTTGAATAGACTAAAATGAACAGCTTTATATGAGTTAAAAACATGGCATGCTGGAACCAACCTGGTGGCGTAGTGGACTAATTACATGCAGAGCAAACAGAAGATCATAGGTTGGACTAATTGTGTTTGCTTGATTAATGCCAAAGCAAATTAATTTCCACAGCCAGCCCAAATCTGATTCCCCCCCCTACATACCTTTTATTTGCTTGCAATACAATTGATCAACCACTAGACGTTGTGCGTATGCAAAGTCTGAGCTGTACTTGGAGATATGCACACTTTCCTGCAAGTTCACGTTCCTGAACCAGACAGCAAAATCCCAAATGGTTTGCAAAATCATTGTCATGTGGTTAATCAAAATTCTATCCGAATCTAAACGAAAATGATTCAGATCTAAAAAGTAACTTCTATTGCCATTGCCAACTATGTACAAATAGCCTACATAAAGCCAACAAATAAAAACATTGCAGCCTTCAGGTAGAACATATCCTGATAAAATAAGTATATCCTATACTTCACATTGGCTACACAAAGCTTGCGCTAGCGAACTTGTAACATTGTATAAAATGACGCTACTAGCTTGGCACACAATTAGTTGGGGAGTTTCTCCCATTATTCTCTGTAGATCCTCTCAAGCTCTGTGAGGTTGGATGGCACAGCTATTTTGAGGTCTTCCAGAGATGTTCGATCGGGTTCTAGACCAGGCTCTGGCTGGGCCACTCAAGGACAGTCAGAGACTTGTCCCGAAGCCCCTCCTGCATTGTCCTGGCTGTGTGCTTAGAGTCTTTGTCCTGTTGGAAGGTGAACATTCGCCCTAGTCTGGGGTCCTGAGTGCTCTGGAGCAGATTTTCATCTGTACTTTGCTCCATTCATCTTTCCCTCAATCCTGACTAGTCTCCCAGTCCCTGCCACTGAAAAACATCCCCACAACATCATGCTGCCACCACAATGCTTCATGGTATTGGCCAAGTGGTGAGCGGTGCCTGGTTTCCTCCAGACATGATTCTTGGCATTCAGGCCAAAGAGTTCAATCTTGGTTTCATCCTGCCAGAGAATTTAGTTTCTCATGGTCAGAGTCCTTTAGGTCCCTTTTGGCAAACACTAAGAGGGCTGTCATGTGCCTTTAACTGGGGAGTGGCTTCCGTCTGGCCATTCTACCACAAAGGCCTGATTTCTGTAGTGCTGCAGAGATGGTTGTCCTTTTGGAAGGTTCTCCCATCTCCACAGAGGAACTCTGGAGCTCTGTCAGAGTGACCATCAGTTTCTTGGTCACCTTCCTGACCAAGGCCCTTCTCCCTCGATTGGTCAGTTTGGCCAGGTGGCCAGTTCTAGGAACAGTCTTAGTGGTTACAAACTTCTTCCATTTAAGAATGATGGAGGCCACCCTTCCCCAGATCTGTGCCTCAACACAATCCTGTCTCAGAGCTCCAAGGACAATTCCTTCGACCTCATAACTTGGTTTTTGCTCTGACATGCACTGTCAACTGTGGGACCTTATATAAATAAGTGTGTGCCTTTCCAAAGCATGTCCAATCCATTGAATTGACCACATGTGGACTCCAATCAAGCTGTAGAAACATCTCAAAGATGATCAATGGAAATAGGATGCACCTGAGCTCAAATTCGATTCTCTCAGAAAAAGGTCTGAATAATCCGTTTTTTTGTAATAAATGTGAAAAAGTTTTATTTTTGCTTTGTCATTATGGGGTATTGTGTGTAGATTGATGAACAAGGCTGTAACGTAACAAAATGTGGAAAAAGTTAAGGTGTCTGAATACTTCCCGAATGCACTGTATTTGTTACAGTCTTGTGAAGGCTGGCTGAATTCTAGCAGAGTATGTCTTTTGTCTCAGCATGTCTACAGATACTCACTTTTCCCTGTTTTGCTTTTCTTGTAAACGGTGATACTGGAGACTGTTATCAAACGAAACTGTGTGACCTAGCATCTGAGAAATGCATTGCCATTAATTGGAATGTTGGTTATCCTTCCACAATGTCACAAACGATGGCAGAAATGTCAAGTTATGTATCACAATATAATTTATTACAAGATTAAGGGTAAATTGGGCAACTTTCATAAGGTCTGAATGCCTTATATGGAATACAGTATGACAAAGGGAGTCTGTATTGAAAACATGCTGTCAGGGGAGATACCTATTTAGGCAATCCCTAACTGCTGGGTGGCTCAGTCCGGGCCCTGGTGGTTTACCGTCCTGTGGGTTGTCACTCTGGTCTTGGCCCAACACACCCAAAACCAATAATGTTTCACTAAGATCCTAAAGCTGAGTAGAGGTGTGTTGGATTGGGGCGCTGCAGGATGGTAAGACCCCTAGGGGCAGGATGGGGTGACCCAGCTATATTTGGTGTAAAAGTAAAAAAAGCTCTACAATACTATTAGGCCTATGAGAGTAATTATATGGAGGATGTGCTGTTTCTGTGTGTTAATGAGTATGTGTAGTTGTATGTGTTTTTTTGTATTTTTGTTTCCAAACCTTTCACTTGTAAAAAACATAGTTGACAGAGTTGAGGAATTGACTAGACTGGTGGGGGTCAGGTGTGCAGGTGGCTTGGGCAGGCTGGGCAGGCTGGGCAGGCTGGGCAGTCTGGCTGAAATTTGATATAGAGGATGTCTTAAAGAAGACTGTCAAAAGTCTTTGTACTTGATTTTTTTTAAAGAGTTATTATATTTATTAGGCTATTAGTTAAAGGTGCAACAATATTGATTATTGAATTATCTTTGATGTAGTTCAGTCTTATCAATCACTTAAACATAATTAATGATGACCTCTTACCTTTATTTAACTAGGCAAGTCAGTTAAGAACAAATTCTTATTTTCAATGACGGCTTAGGAACAGTGGGTTAACTGCCTGTTCAGGGGCAGAACGACCTTGTCAGCTCGGTGGTTTGAACTTGCAACCTTCCGGTTACTAGTCCAACGCTCTAACCACTAGGCTACCCTGCCGCCCCTAGCTTGCTTACTTTATGTTGTTTTAAATAGAGATTGCAAGAAGGACCATGGTCAGTTTGGATTGTGTAGAAATGCAGGAAATTAGTTTCTGATGCCCCCAAAAAATCTGGGGGAGAACCCCAAGACCTCCTACCAGGGTATGTCCCCCCAACTTCTAAAACCAATGTTTTGCCCCTGCCTTCAACTATCCGTCTACACCACACGTTGGTTCAACCTCTTTAATTCACATCATTGTCTGATCCTGGCACTGTCCTTTCAGCACCTTTCGCTTAAAATGTAATATCATCAAGATCTGTTGCCTACGTCATACTCATCAATTATTGTTATTATTACAAATAGAAGATTATCACTTCTCACAATGGTGCTCCTGTCTCAGCTTCCAGTATTTATGCTGCAATAGTTTGTGTCAGGGGGCTAGGGTCTGTTATATCTGGAGTATTTCTCCTGTCTTATCCGGTGTCCTGTGTGAATTTAGGTATGCTCCCTCTAATTCTCTCTCTCTTTTTCTTTCTCCTTCTCTCTCCCCTTCTCTCTCTCTTCTCTCAGAGGATTTGAGCCCTAGGACCATGCCTCAGGACTACCTGGCCTGATGACTCCTTGCAGTCCCCAGTCCACCTGGTCATGCTGCTGCTCCAGTTTCAACTGTTCTGCCTGCGGCTATGGAAACCTGACCTGTTCACTGGATGTGCTACCTTGTCCCGGACCTGCTGTTTTGGACTCTCTCTCTTCCGCACCTGCTGTCTCTAACTCTGAATGATCGGCTATGAAAAGCCAACTGACATTTACTCCTGAGGCGCTGACTTGTTGCACCCTCTACAACCACTGTGATTATTATTATTTGACCCTGCTGATCATCTATGAACGTTTGAACATCTTGGCCATGTTCTGTTATAATCTCCACCCGGCACAGCCAGAAGAAGACAGGCCACCCCTCAGAGCCTATTTCCTCTTTATGTTTCTTCCTAGGTCCCTGCCTTTCTAGAGAGTTTTTCCTAGCCACCGTGCTTCTACATCTGCATTGCTTGCTGTTTGGGGTTTTAGGCTGGGTTTCTGTACAGCACTTCGTGACATCGGCTGATGTAAAAAATCTGTCCTTTTGTCTGATGAGTCCAAATTTGAGATTTTGGGGTTCAACCGCTGTGTCTTTATGTCACACAGAGTAGGTGAATGGATGATCTTTGCAAGTATGGTTCCCACCGTGAAGCATGGAGGAGGATGTGCTATGGTGTGGGGGTGCTATGCTGGTGACACTGTCTGTGATTTATTTAGAATTCAAGCACACTTAACCAGCATGGCTACCACAGCGTTCTGCAGCGATACGCCATACCATCTGTTTTGCGCTTAGTGGGACTATCATTTGTTTTTCAACAGGACAATGACCCAACACACCTCCAGGCTGTGTAAGGGCTATTTGACCAAGAAGGAGAGTGATGGAGTGCTGCATCAGATGACCTGGAATCTACAATCCCCAAACTCAACCCAACTGAGATGGTTTGGGATGAATTGGACCTCAGAGTGAAGGAAAAGCAGCCAACAAGTGCTCGGCATATGTGGGAACTCCTTCCAGACTGTTGGGAAAGCATTCCTCATGAAGCTGGTTGAGAGAATGCCAACAGTGTCATCAAGGCAAAGGGTGGCTACTTTGAAGAATCTCAAATCTAAAAAATATTTGTATTTCTTTAACACTTTTTTTGGTTACTACATGATTCCACGTGTTATTTCATAGTTTTGATGTCTTCACTATTATTCTACCATGTAGACAATAGTGAAAATAAAGAAAACCCCTTGAATGAGTAGGTTCAACATGTTCAAGATAGCATGCAAAGGTTGCAGGTCTGTGGAGATCTCCATAATTATTATAATAATCAGCGAAGAACCTTGAACAGTATTGAACACTTGCACTATGTAATTTTAATGTAATCTCAACTACAATCCAGGTAATTTGGTTGTGCTATTAGATGAAGCATAGTGGTAGCACATTAAATTGTTGTGTAAATCCTCAAATATCTGACATTGTATTCCCATTTGAACTTTTAAATAGTTGAAAGCGCAGTGATAACACATTTAGATGACAACTATACCAAAAACCCGGCATTGTTTTTCCTCTGTAATTTGGTTGTGCTTTTAGATGGTTGAAATCATAGTGATAAAACAATGATAATTCAACAAACTTCTGGCTGTCTTTTCGAGTGGGTGAATAAAGGTTGAAATCTCATTGATATTGGAAGTGTGGCTTTCAGTTAGTTATGTTTGGCCACCCATCCCATGAGAGTGAATGTCCTTCCAGTT
Source organism: Oncorhynchus nerka (assembly GCF_034236695.1). NCBI lineage: Eukaryota > Metazoa > Chordata > Actinopteri > Salmoniformes > Salmonidae > Oncorhynchus > Oncorhynchus nerka. Next base: position 42,032,923 of record NC_088402.1, read on the forward strand.
CATCTGAATGTCCTTCCAGTTCATCTGAATGTCATTCCAGTTCATCTGAATGTCCTTCCAGTTCATCTGAATGTCCTTCCAGTTCATCTGAATGTCCTTCCAGTTCATCTGAATGTCCTTCCAGTTCATCTGAATGTCCTTCCAATTCATCTGAATGTCCTTCCAGTTCATCTGAATGTCCTTCCAATTCATCTGAATGTCATTCCAGTTCATCTGAATGTCCTTCCAGTTCATTTGAATGTCATTCCAGTTCATCTGAATGTCCTTCCAGTTCATCTGAATGTCCTTCCAGTTCATCTGAATGTCATTCCAGTTCATCTGAATGTCCTTCCAGTTCATCTGAATGTCATTCCAGTTCATCTGAATGTCCTTCCAGTTCATCTGAATGTCATTCCAGTTCATCTGAATGTCCTTCCAGTTCATCTGAATGTCATTCCAGTGCACCGCTTGCTATGAATTCTATCTGATGGTGTTTGCATGTTTAGGTAAAAATACAAATAATGTCCCATTTGGAATACTGACAAGTAGAGAGCATTCCAAAATAAATCCAATCAGTCTGATTGGGTGCCTACGCGGCTGCAATAGACTTCCTCACGGCTCATTCTGCAGTATGGAGGCTATGCAAGAACAAGAACAAAGGCAAAAAAACACCCAAATATGATGTCCTCTTAGAGAAACGTCAAAGCTCGCAGTATAGAGATGCAGGTCTTTAGATGTTGTACACATGAAATTGTGTCATTCCAGTTGACTATATTCTATTTTGTGCGACTTGAGCGGTTTCCCCTACCAGCTGCGCTGTGTGGGCTAGACTGGGGGGAACTGACATTTCAACCCATTTTGCCATGGTCCAGAGAAAATGTTGCCGTTTTAAAGCTAATTTCCTTTAATTCGACACTTTTTACCATTGTTTATGACGTGTTCATATGCTATCAGGCCGGCCCTCGGCCTCCAGGGGGCCCTCAATCCTGTGTGCCTGTTCGATAATCCGGACCTGCTCTCAGTGTAGTGTTGCAGGTCTTTAGAAGTTGTACACATGAAATTGGGTAATTCCGAACTTTTTCTGTACATCTATATTCTATTTTGTGCAACTCTAGGGGTTTCCCCAACCAGCTGTTCTGTGCAAGCTACATGGAGAAGCAGCACAGCTGGTAGGGGAAACTGCTCGAAGTTCTAGGGGGAAAAAATCGGAGCTCTAGGAGGAGGCCTGAGTTTCCGATTTGAGTTGGATGACCTTTCAAAACAAATATTCCCAGTCAGAGCTTGTTTTTTTCCTGAGTTCTCAGTTTTCAAAAGCGTGCTGAAGTTGGAGGCAGGAGTTTTCCAAGTTGTCTTGGGTGCAGCATGATCCTCAAGTTTCCAACTTGGAATTTAGAGTTGGATGATCATTCAATCCAATTTTTCCCAGTCGGCACTCCGTTTTCTTCTGAGCTCCTAGTTGTCTTGAACGCACTGACGTCAGATTATCTAGCCAAAAAGCATAAATGACATGTTATATTTGTCTGAAAATCTGTCTATCAATAGTCTGGCTCTGCTTGTGTCTATATTTGAGCGATTTACGCATCTGCAGGCATGTGGATTTCCTTAAAATGCTTGGCCAACGCATCACAAGGGCTAGCTTTGGGCCACAACATCGGGAGCCTGTGTATTGGGTACAGCAGCAACATGGTGCGGTTCAGACAAAAGTTGATAGTATTTGATAGTGAAGGACACATTTGACTTTACGACTGGTAAATAGTTCCTACATATTATACATACGCTTTTGTTGACAGGAAACTTTTTTTTTTGTGAAGTCGGCAACGTTGTTATGGTGTTACTTTCCGTCGATACACACCGGAACGATGCACAAATCCGGGAGTCAAACCTACACTCCAATACACAGACTCCCGGTGTTGTCACTCATCTGTGCGCGACTGCGCATGCAACCGGAGAGAGTGAAGCGCGAGGATCAGCTGTCAGCAGGTTCAGCTAAACTTGTGTTTTCCATGTCAAGATTCGTGACAAATCGGTGTTTTGCCAGATCTCGACCTTGTGTCCGGGAATACACGTAAAGATGGCGAAAAAGAGTAGTTCCAAAAAGTCATTCAAAAGCTTGTTTTCTAAAAGCGAAGCCAATTTAACCGACCCGGTGGAGAAAGATGACGGTGGACGTAAAATGTTTAAACTCTTCAAATTCAAGAAAAAGAGGAAACCCAACAAAGATGAAGAGAAGCAAGTCGTCGCCGGGTAGGCTATTGCCAAATACTTGAAATGGTTCCAGGATCTTCTTGTTGAAACAACATACTGGTTTGGTGGAATGACACCTGTCGTAGGTTGCAATTTGAACTAATGGTCGTGATAACGTTACCATTATAATGTTCTACTGTAGTCCACAGACTTTAAATAGCATACTTTATTTATTTTGTGCATGACTTGAAATGAATTCACACTTTCGTTCTATTTGTTGCCCGCATCTCTAAACAGTGGGAACAATTCGGCTTAAAAATATATATGTGGCTTGGGTCTTCAGCGAGACCTTTCGGTTAGCCTACTGGCCCAACACTCTAACCTACCTTTCACAGTAATTGACTGAATAGTTATCATTATGGTTCATGATATAGAATAACATTGCATACATCTGCAGGGTTTATTCCGTTTGTGCTGTAGCTATTTAAAATGTGTAATATTTAGTGTTTGGCTGTAGCTAGTGTCAAACTTGCGACCCTGGGTTTCAATGCCAGGACACTTCTAACAGAGGTAAGGTTTAATTGTCAGGGCTCCAGACCAACTTTTACAGTTGTTATGGTGTTATAGAAAAAAGTAGGAATAATCATCTTATTATGTGATTATAAAGTCATTCATTTGTGTCATTCACAAATATAAAACCTACTTCTAGTAGCTATGTATTAATCAATAAATGTAATGTCCTAAAAAATACTTTGCACTTGCGATGACCGATGCACATTTCACACGCTCCATATTTGAAATCCATATCAGATATTTATTTGTAAAACAGTGCGTTTTGAGGTCAGTATTTATTTTGAGAAACAAATACCTACAGAAAGCTGAGACCCTCCTTTCTATAATATGGACAACTGGTTGCTTCTAAATAATAATTATTCTAATGGTTGATGTTTTGCATGACAAGAAATGAAAAAGCCAGGTAGGAGTTATTGACAAGGTAGGAACCGAAGTGTTGGTCAGTGTTTCCCAGGGGACCCTAATAACATTTTAATAGATGTTACATTTAGACAAATATTGCAGAATAGGCTCTCTGATTCAGAACATACTGTTCCGCAAACAACATGCTGATCTACACCACACTGAATGCAATTTACAACCTCTATTAAGCATAGGGTTGCAAAGGTCGGAAACTTTCCGGTAAATTTCTGGAATTTTTCCGGAAATTTTCCATGGGAAGTTAGCCCGGTAATTTTGGGAATTTGAGCTTATAACAGTTAACTTTCTTTGTGGGATACACATAAGGCAATTCTAGGTCTTGTGGCATATTTTGGTTAAACTATCCCCAATTCAATGGAATTGCATCCCTCTGCATGCATAATGCATTCTTCCATCACATGTACAGTTGATTCTCAAGATCTTGCACACTATTGAGATGCTATTGAGCCCACACTACTACACTGTCTGAGCCAAGAACTACATGATTTCTGGTAAGTTTTGATTACAATACTGGGTGGGGTGAATATATTTGACATGACATACATGATTTTTTGTTAACTAGTAAATAGTAGCCTACAGCAAAGTGTGTTTAAATCATTTCTAACTTGTTAACATTTTCTGCTAGTTAGTTTTTGGTACCATGTGGGTTTTAGCGTGCTTGAACCTGCCAACTGAGGAATGTTAATTCACCTGTTTCCATACATGTTTCATTTTAAAACATTTATCTTACAAAGGAGCTGTTTAATCTAACTGCTTAACTATTTTTTTTACCCATTTTTTTCTAATCTTTACAGGAAAATGCCACGGAGACTATCTGATGTGTGGAGACATTTCACTGCAGCTAATGTAGAAGGAAAAGCTGTGTACTTTTGCAAATACTGTGCCAAATCATATGTGAAGAATGCAAAAAAGATGCAGAATCATCTGGCCATGTCCATAAAGTTCCCTCAATGCTCACAGCAAGCAACTTCTGACAAAAGTCCCTCTACTTCTATTTGAGGTGAAAATGATGAATCAGACACCTTATCGATAGCAACAGCTCATGGTCCTCCTGGAATCAGAAGCTTTTTTGACTCAATGGAGGAACGTAGTCAGAGAAATGCTGATGAATGTCTTGCTCGAGCTGTGTATGCAACTGGTTAACCTCTGATGCTCGCAGGAAATGTGTATTGGAAGAGATTTATGAATGTTCTTCGCCCAACATACACCCCTCCACCAGACATGCTTTATCTACTCATTTGCTGGATGCAGAGTTCAACAAAGTTCAAGTGAAGGTCAAGCAAATTATAGAGAAGCAGACTGTATTGCAATCATCTCTGAAGGTATTTGCACGGGTGACAGATAATGCTGCGAACATGAAGGCTGCTTGGTCTAAAGTGGAGAAGTCCTACCCTCACATCACACCCATTGGCTGTGCTGCTCATGCATCGAATCTGCTCCGCAAGGACATCATGGCACTGAAAACAACGGATCCACTCTACAATAGAGCCAAGGAAATGGTTAGGTAGGTGAAGGGTCATCAAGATATAGCCGATTCTCCCTCACCAAGCAAAGTGAGAAGAATAAAAGCACCACATTGAAGCTGCCCAGCAGCACCCGTTTGGGTGGTGTTGTCATCATGTTTGACAGTCTCCTGGAGGGGAAGGAGTCTCTCCAAGAAATGGCCATATCACAGTCTGCCGATATGGACAGCCCCATCAAAAGAATCCTCCTGGATGATGTATTTTGAGAGAAAGTGGTATGCAGCCTGAACCTCCTGAAACCTATAGTAGTAGCCATTGCATGGATTGAGGGAGACAATGCCATCCTGTCTAATGTTCAGATTCTGCTTACAGATGTAAGAGAAGAAATCCGTACTGCCCTGCCCACTTCACTGTTGCTCCAAGCAGAAGAAACTGCACTTCAGAAATAAAAATTTTTAAAATGTGAAGACTTCTGCCTGAAACCCATACACGCCGCAGTGTACATGTTGGACCCCAAGTATGCTGGCAAGAGCATCCTGTCTGGTGCAGAGATCAATAAGGCCTGTGGTGTCATCACTACTGTGTCTCGCCACCTTGGACTGGATGAGGGCAAGGTTCTTGGCAGTCTGGCGAAGTACACTTCCAAGCAAGGGCTTTGGGATGGAGATTCAATATGGCAGTTGTGCCAACATATCTCATCAGCCACCTGATGGCCACCGGAACTTTGTGGATCTGAAGCTCTTTCCCATGTTGCCTCCATCATCCTCCAAATCCAACCAATATCAGCCACCTCAGAGTGCAACAGGTCCTTGTTTGGGAACACACACAACAAAGTACGCAACAGGCTGACCAATACAAGGGTTGAAAAATTGGTGGCCATCAGGGCAAATTTGAGGCTTTTTGAGCCTGACAACGAGCCATCCTCAACAACGTTGGAAAGTGACAGTAAAGATGAGGCCAGTAAAGATGATGTTCACGAGGTGGACATTGAGGAGGTCCAGGGAGAAGACATGGAAGCCTGAGAGGAAGACAACCAAATCTTTAGTTTCTAGACTATCATTTTATGTTGAAAACGTTTTTGGTAGATGCGATGGTTCATTCAAAATTCCCTTTCTTGTGTTGTTCAGTGAAATCATCCCATGTGAAGAGTCAACTCATTTAATTCAAGTTCAATTCGTAACTAAATCGTTTTTTTTATTTCTATTGGCAGGATTTAATCATTTGCAATTATGTCTAGTATGATAAGGTGAAAGGTTTGTTTCTGACCCCATATGATATTGTAAATATATCCAATGCAAAAAACATGGCATTAATGGCATTAATATTATTTTGCATATATTTTCGTTAATTCCCAGGGAAAGTTTCCACCTCTGAATATTCCCCAAAATGTGCAACCCTAATTAAGCATGAAGCATATTGAGAATCTGACTGTCGATAAGTACTTAAGTATCACAGTAGGAGGCTGTTCCTTCTCTTGCTAGAACAAAATACGTACCTGCTGCGCACCGAGCTGGTACCGACGAACCAGATGTTTTTACTTGTAGAATCGCAATGCTCCTCAGTCGCCCGATAACTTGGCTTTGAGCCAATGATAGAGCACAAATCTCCATGTGGGGGAGCTGACAGGAGTGACAGCAAAAAGGAAAAAAGTGTTGTGCTCGGTAGCGAATGGCACGCTAACGCTTTAGCTAACGTTAGCTAGCGAGCTAAAAAAAAACTGTCTATGGGCTGACACTTTGGGATTATGGAGAGTGAATTAAATTGTTTCTTCGTCATCTTGCTAGCTAGTTAACTAGCTGTGGTCATCTTGCTAGTATCAACAAGGGCTTTCTACAACAAAAGCAACATTAGCCCCACTAGCAAGCTAGTTAGCCAACATTGGAAAGCTTCAAAGGAAAATACAGAGGGAATAGCATTGCCAAACTAAGCTTAAGAATGGAACTCTACTGCCAATTTTTGTTTTGGAGTATTTTAACAAGGCTGATGGCTTCAATGTCGATGTGGTCGAACACAAAAGAGATTGACCGCTGACGCTCTGTTCAGAGGTGCTAAGTACCCCCTGCACGCAAACGTTTGATCATTGTACTGGTATGTGGGATCCATTAGAGTAAACATTTGCTTTGCTCTAGCTCAGTGCATTAGGTGCAATCATGTGGTTTTGTCGTTTTAGAAAGTGGCGGTTGACATCTGTTTTTATTGGCACCAATACATCAGGTCGCCTTATTTGAACAATGCCAACTATACACCTCAATACCTGGATCAACAGCAAGAGTAAACATCTCCTTTTCATAGAAGAGTTCATTCAAAGGCAGGAGGGCCAAACCAGTAAAACAATGGAGTTGAGGTTTAGGCAGTGTTTGTTTTGGTGGTGTTAGTCACTTCCAGGGTATCAAGGGTAGTTGCCATGTTTGACTATTTAGTATAGACTTTGGTGATAAATCACTTCCTTGTGTTATAAAATCAATTTTTACCAAGACAAATATGAGTATTCATGTTCTGAATCGTTCAGTGGGGTTCTTTCTCTAACATATCATTGACCTTATATCCAAAAAGTCAGATGTTTGTAACCTAATATATCCATTAATAATCACAGAGCCCTGTTGACATAGCAGTGCAGGTCTCTCTGAACAACTTTTGAAGATTTTGGCATTTCGTGGTCGTCATCTACAAAGTTTTTCCCCTGTGTCGCAAAAGTAGCATGACATGAGCTGAATTTAGTCACCCGAATTCTGGCCATCAAAGATAAAAAAAAACAATAACTTCTGAGCGGATTATGATAGAGGCATGAGGTCTGGACCATTGGTTTTCTTAGAGGATTATCTACACATAACCCACAACCCCTTCTAGTGAAACCACATTTATCTCTTCAATGGGGAGTGGTGAAGGGGAAAGGTTTTAAGTACACATGTCTCATTGAAAATGTAAAAAAAAAAGGACATTAATCCCATATGTGAGACTCAGAACGACATAAAATACCATTACAATATCCAGTCAGCATTGCCAAAACCAGACGGGCAAAGATGCTTCCAAATATAGAGCACTCCATGCCGTTTAGTCTAAAAATCCAGTGTGGAGTGTTAACGGAACTTATCACGTAGTGCTCAGAGCAGTTGTGTGATAAGAGGCAAACTGGCCTCAGCATAACCCTTTTTTCACAATTTAAAAATAAAATTTGTCTTGACACAACTCACGGCACGTCCCACTCCATTCTGCCCTTGTGTGTAGCTTAGCTTCTTCACGGCCATCTGTCTAGCCAGAATTGTAGCTACATTATCTGTATCTAAGGAGGACTGTCTATATGGACATATTTATGCCTTAGCACAGAGAAGGGGCACAATGAGAAATTGTGTACTTTCCACCACTTGTCCACACTCCCCTCTTCATAGTTCTACAATGGCAGCTAAATCAATAGTGAAACCAATATGTGCTTGATATTTTTTGACCCAGTACCTTCTCCCATCTCTGAAAGTTATGTTGCCTTCTATTGTTCATGTTTAGCCATTTGACTATTGATCACAACTGTCATGTCCACTCAGTGACCCCGGTACACGAGCATTCTTGTATGCTCCACAATGTGTTTTCTGGATCTCGAAACGACGTTTCCGTCAACAGACCTTATTGGTTTACTGGGTGTGCAAATAAGAGTTTGTTGACCTGCAATTAAGGCATATCAGCAAGAGATAATAGTAGTTTACTCTGTAGAATTCTCATGTTTTATAGCACTGTATTTATTGCCCAACATTTGAGTTAAACAGACTGAGTCGAATAGATGTTGGGTGAAACTTCCTAGACTCCAACCGAACGTCATATTATACATGCATGCTTGCACATGTGTGTCAATACCAGTCTCCCCCTTACTACTACACTGAACAGAAATTTTAAAACCACATGCAACAATTTCAAAGATGTTACACATAAGGAAATCAGGCAATTAAAATAGATTCGTTAGTCTCTAATCTATGGATTTGACTGGAAATACAGATCTGCATCTGTTGGTCACAGATACAGTAAAAGGTAGGGACGTGGATCAGAAAACCAGTCAGTATCTGGTGCGACCACAATTTGCATCATGCAGCGCGACACATCCCCTTTGCATAGAGTTGATCAGGCTGTTGATTGTGGCCTGTGGAATGCAAAGTTGCTGGATGTTGGCGGGAACTGGAACAGGCTGTCATATACATCAATCCAAGGCATCACAAACATGCTCAATAGATGACTGGTGAGTATGCAGGCCATGGAAGAACTGGGACATTTTTCAGCTTCCAGGAATTGTGTACAGATCTTTGCAACATGTGGCTGTGCATTATCATGCTGAAACACGAGGTGATGGAGGCGGATGAATGACACGACAATGGGCCTCAGGATCCTATCATGGCATCTCTGTACATTCAAATTGTCATTGATAAAATGCAGTTGTGTTCGTTGTCCGTAGTTTATGCCTGCCCATACCATAACCCCACCGCCACCATGGGGCACTCTGTTCACAACATTGACATCAGCAAACCATCTGTCATCTGCCTTGTACAGTTGAAACCAGGATTCAATCTTCAAGAGCACACTTTAGTGGCCATTGAAGGTGAGTATTTGCCCACTGAAGTCAGTTCCGATGCCAAACTGCAGTCAGGTCAAGACCATGGTGAAGACGAAGAGCACGCAGATGAGCTTCCCTGAGACGGTTTCTGACAGATTGCAGAAATCCTTCGGTTGTGCAAACCCAAAGTTTCATCAGCTTTCCAGGTGGCTCAGACCATCCTGCAAGTGAAGAAGCCAGATGTGGAGGTCCTGGGCTGGCGTGGTTACATCTAGTCTAAGGTTGTGAGGCTGTTTGGACTTACTGTCAAATGATCTAAAAAGACGTTGGTAGAGAAATGAACATTCAATTCTCTGGCAACAGCTCTGGTCGACATTCCTGCAGTCAGCATGTCAATTGCACGCTCCCTCAACTTGAGACATCTGTGGCATTGTGTTGTGTGACACATTTTAGAGTTGCCTTTTCTTGTCCCCAGCACAAGCTGCACCTGTGTAATGATCATGCTGTTTAATCAGCTTCTTGACATGTTACAACTGTCTGGTGGATGGATTATCTTGGCAAAAGAGAAATGCTCACTTGACAGGAATGTAAATAAATGTGTGCACAAAATTCGTGAGAAATACACTTTTTGTGCACATTGAACATTTCCGGGATCTTTTATTTCAACTCACGAAACATGGGACCAACACTTAACATGTTGCGTTTATAATTTTGATTAATATACACTGAACAAAAATATAAACGTATCATGCAACAGTTTCAAAGATTTTGCTAAGTATAGTTTGTTGTCAACCTTAATTAGACTATATACTGTGTGCATGTGATTCTATTAACGATTAAGGTTGGCATAACGCATCGTTTGAGCAGAACTTTAAAATCCCAAATTTAATTTGTGAAGAATAGTCTGAGCCCTTAAGGTGAGCCTTACAGTATATTAAATCATTTGAATAGGGAAACTGGGTGGCTTGGCTGGCTGTGAACCAATATACATGTATATCTCTATGCAAATCCTGAACTCTTAAAGCATTCTGTCTAGTTGCACTGAGGCGCTCCTCACTTTCTCCCTCTATTTCTGCCTGTGCAGCTGAAGGAGGCACCTGTCACCTGCTCTTTAGGTATGCCCAGTTGAACAGCAGCCAAATCATGTCTTAGATCGGAAGATGTCGGTCTATGAGCCTTTATATGAAGTCTTTATGAAGCCCACACAAGCAAGGCATTGTGCTTCTGTCAGGGTATACATGTCGCCAGGGAAGGATCTTGGAAGATGACATGACCCGTCTACATGCATCAACACTCTTTCCTCTGAGCCAGAGAAACCCCATGCTTGTCTTCTCTGTGGGATGATGGATGGACAGAATGATTGACAGGCCAAGCACTGCAGATGACACGGTAGAAACTTGAAAGGGAGGCGATGGATTTTGTTTGTAGTTGTTTGTGTGTGTAGAAGACATTGAACCTGTCTGATTTTATAGCGCTCGACAGTCTCTCCTTAACAGCAGACCTATACTGTATTTTAGGGAGGAATGCTGTACCCTTGAGGTGAAAATTTGGAATTGGATCACTCCAATGGATCATCTGCCACTCATTCAACTTCACTCCCTTTACATGCAATACCTCATCATGACATTGGCGATGTCTGTCTTTTGTAACAGAGATCATATTTTTTTAATATACTGTATATTTTATTTGATCTTTTATAAACAATACAAAACATACACATACAAATGACAACAACATACAAACATCAACTACATCACACCTGCCCAGACCCACTAGCACACACCGCCATGGCCTTAAACGGCACCATTTTGTTTCTCTCTGTCGCCCACACACTTTCTATTTTTAGATAATAAAGCATTTGACCTTTCCATTGCGTTAACGACTGAGGATTGGTTGATTTCCAGCTTTTAAGTATACTATATATTTTTAAGATGATTAACGGGAAAGGTATCGTCCAACCAATCTCACTGCACCCTCATATGCCTTGTCTTGATATATGCAGACAAATGGATTAAAAGTGCATTTCCATTGTAATACTTCTGACAGCCAACTTTCTAACTCCGCACATAGCTTGTGAAGGCCAGATGACCTGGCCTGCACAAACACCCAACTTCAACCAAATTGAGATGGTTTGGGATGAGTTGTGCCGCAGAGTGATGGAAAAGCAGCCAACAAGTGCTCAGCATATGTGGGAACTCGGTTGGAAAAGCATTCCGGGTGAAGCTGGTTGAGAGAATGCCAAGAGTGTGCAAAGCTGTCATCGAGACAAAGGGTGGCTACTTTGAAGAATCTCAAATAATTCCATGTGTGTTATTTCATAGTTTTGAATGCTTCACTATTATTCTACAATGTAGAAAATAGTAAAAAATTAAGAAAAACCCTTGAATGAGTACAGGTGTGTTCAAACTTTTGACTGGTACTTTATAAAGTATCAAATATTTTCTCAAGCAACCTGAATATGGTCCGTCTACACATTCTAAAGGTGGTTTAGTGTTAATATCTCAAGAGGTTTAAGCGCTAGAGCGAGTGGAATAATAAGTATGTAAGAAATCTAGAGTTGTGCTTTGCCTTCAGCAAGCACACCTAATCAGGTTGTGTTTGTGTGTTCGTTCTCCAGTGCTGCTGAGACCAATGGATCTGGTGGTGATGCCCTGGGGAGGGATGCTGAGGACTGGCCTGATGTCAGTCACACCAAGAAGACCAGATCTCTGACTGCTCCCAGATCAAAGGTCAGTTAAGGCATCCGCATGCATCCCAACTGACACAGTTCGGTAGAGTTTATGCCTATATTTTGACGACATTTTGTGACGTTTCGGTGGAATTTGGTGAGGGGTTTTTGAGTTCTTCGGGCACACCGCATTTTTTCTGAAGGCAAGCCGAAGTTCGGACCAAAGTCTACGCCCCTTTGTCGGGGATTAATCAACCATAGTGATTCTTCAATAAAGTACTTCTTGTCATTCAACGAGATGACTCGTTTTCATATTTTTCCATTGACAAATACCCCGCCAAAGATCTTATTTAGATGTAAAATTGTGTGACTAATATCTCTTTGAAACAAACGTCAAAATTAATGACCGATTTCTTGAGTTATTTTAGATTAATTTGGACTATTTTGAGTAAGTATATACTGGCTACGGCACCTCAAAATGGACAAACGAACACTCGTTTGGTTCGCCTCGCCGAGTTCGACTAGGTGCCAGTCGAAATGAAGCATGTTGATGCTTTTAGGGTCTGTCAGTCCTTCTGGAGATATAGTGCATTCGGAAAGTATTCAGACCCCTTCACTTTTTCCACATTTTGTTACATTACAGCCTTGTTCTAAAATGTATTCAATTCATTTTAATCTAATACCCCATAATGACAAAGCGAAAACAAGTTTAGACATTTTTGCAAATGTATTAAAAATAAAAAACAGATACCTGTATTCAGACCCTTTGCTATGAGACTCAAAATTGAGCTCAGGTGCATCCTGTTTCCACTGATCATCCTTGAGATGTTTCTACAACTTGATTGGAGTCCGGACGCCTGTGGTAAATTCAATTGATTGGACGTGATTTGGAAAGGCTGTCTATGTAAGGGACTGTCTATATAAGGTCCCAGAGTTGACAGTGCATGTCAGAGCAAAAACCAAGCCATGAGGTCCAAGGAATTGTCCTTGGAGCTCAGAGACAGGATTGTGTCGAGGCACAGATCTGGGGAAGGGTACCAAAACATTTCTGCAGCATTGAAGGTCCCCATTACTTTCAAAAATAAACTTTATATTTCGATGGAAATATATGGGTAGCCATGAGAAAGAACCGCTGCCTCACATAGCAATCAACTATCGAGGATCGCTATGGGGCGCAATCAGGCGATGTAGGCTTGTACATAATCGTCCATCCTTAAAACAAACAAACACACACACACCCTCTGTGTGGTTACAGTAGGCTAACATATGTCAATGGTTTTAAGAACAGCAGTAACATCAGGCAGGATTTAGGCTACCAACTGCCTAGCCAATGATCACGTTCCTGCACTGACTGTGTGGAGGCTCATTGATTTAACGTTACGTTAGCCTACATGATACACTAGTAAAGTAATCAAATATATAGCTGTCGGCTATATTAGCCACGACGTAGTCTTTTTATCTGAAAATAATCATTTGGGGTATCATCTTTCCAAGGGCACAGTCTGAATTCACCTAACGACATTCCTCTGCACTGCCTCGTGCAACTTTTTCTCAGCTGGCACAATTTGATTGGCCGCTGTCCGATTCAAACTCTAAACCGTTAAATGAAGAGTTGATGCGCTGCACACTTTTTAAAATAGCATTATTTTTAATATTTGGGCTTCGAGAGGGTATCAAGTCAGTTCGAGTTAAAAGGCTCAAGTCCAAGTTCAGTCACGAGTCATTGGTGTTAAAGTCAAAGTCGAGTTGCAAGTCATCATATTTGTGACTCGAGTCTGACTCGAGTCCAAGTCATATGACTCGAGTCCACACCTCTGCTGTAAAGTAACAACATGTGGGGGAAAGGAAGGGGTCTGAATCATTTCCAAATGCGCTGTAAGTTTGTAATGTTGGTGTGAGCCACACCTGGGTAAAAATACTATTTCAATTACTTTCACATACTTTAAAATGTGTTTTGATATTTTTTCTTTGAAAATAAAAGCATTGGAATGTATTTAGAAATACACATGGAAAGTATTGGTATATATTTGAAAATACAAAACACTTAAATACTCCAATTAATTTGAACCCTGGTATGTTTGGCCCTACCGGTATGTATTTGGAAACAATTATTTGAAAATAGTTTCAAATAGCCTACTATTTATTGGAAATTATTTGAAAATACTTTCTAGTGCTCAGTGATTAAGTGACATTTTGATTTTTTTATAGGTTATTAAACAACTAATTGACAGATGTCGGTTCAATTACTTGAATTCCATTTAGTTTTTTGGGGGTGTGGATTTTGGCCACATTTTTTGAAAATGCAAAAACACAGAAAATAAGTATTTAAAAAATCTGTCATATTCTTGCACTTTAGGCTATCCTTTTCTCTCAAACAAACATTAGGTAATCTGTGTCTCTTAAGTTGTCGCCACCGCTGTCAGTCCATCTGGAGATCTATTTAAGCAATAATATATGAGAGGCCATGTGTTATGACATTTTTATCATGGCTGTGCTGTGGTCATAGAATATACTGTAATGTATGTCCGAAGTACTTCAGTTGTTCCTTTCCCTTAAACCTAATGTAATATGAAACTGTTGTAGCTCATCACACGACATGGGCTTTACCTTTGTGTTTGTCTAGGTTGTGTCTAGGATATCTCTTATGTTTGTCCTAGTCTAGTGACTCCATTTGTATCTCAATTTTGTCCAATGCTGTTTGCTCTATTGTTTTCAGGCTCAACTGCCAGTTCTGTGTGGATATTTGTGATGATGGTCAGTATATTTGCTGTGGTATTATCCCAGTGGAGTTCCAGTTCTAGTAGATGTTTGCTCTGTAGTCATTGTCCACTGTCCTCAGTCTTTTTTCAGTTAAGCCCAATATGGGTGCAGCTGATCCGCGTACTGGATCTTACCACTTCACTTTCTGTAATGACTGTAGCTCAGTTTGAGAAATAGTAATGCACATGAATCAAAAATGTAGTTATAGAATTATATCATCATCGGAATAGAATCATAGTTACAATTCTGTAAAAAACATTAAAAAATATATTTTTAATACAATTATGTCAAAAATATATTTCCTTATCAGCTTAACAGCTATGGTATCCATTTAATTTGCTTTACTATAGTATGACTGTAGCTCACTCCTAACTGTTAAGGTGCAGCATCTTTTTTCAGTAGTGGTGCTTGGGTAAAAAAATGAAGCCATATTACACCCTATGTGTTCTGATAATTGCGTGCTTTTCTCTATAAATCCTGTTAGTTCATATGCCTTGTGACCGTGATATATAGACCTAAAGAAGACAGTGAGAAGACGGTGGCAGAATACATTCAACCACACCTTTTGTTTCATCATAAAACTGGAGAGCAAACCACTGTCCGGCAAAGTCCACAATGCGTATTGCATGTAACAAACAGTTACATGGCCTACAGCACGGTCAAGCAAGTTAACTAAACAACTATTCATTTAGATCCACAGAGAGTTACCGGAAGTCGCAAAGAAAACAGGAGCCGCCTCCCGTATTCCTGCACCATTTATACTTCAACATCATCAAATCACCTCTGCTTAGTCTAATACAAAGAAAACAGGAGCCGCCTCCCGTATTCCAGCACCATTTACACTTCAACATTTCAACATCACCAAATCACCTCTGCTTAGTCTAATACAAAGAAAACAGGAGCCGCCTCCACTATTCCAGCACCATTTACACTTCAACATCACCAGATCACCTCTGCTTAGTCTAATACAAAGAAAACAGGAGCCGCCTCCCGTATTCCAGCACCATTTACACTTCAACATTTCAACATCACCAAATCACCTCTGCTTAGTCTAATACAATGACAACTGGGGCTGACCCCAATAAGTCGACTGTTCGATTGTTTGATCGTTAGGCTGTTAGTCGACCGAGATTGTTTTAGTCGAGCAGTAACAAATATATATTGCTGATTGATGGCCTAGAATAAAAGCCCATTTATGCTTGATTAGAAAATGTGGTCAGTGGCTCCATATGGAGAGTGTGATGCAATTACTGAGCCTATAGAGGCATGCAGAGGCCAAATCGAGCTCTGTACCGCATCGCCATGCGCCTTCCACATTTTGTAACAATGCGGAGGGCTCTGTATAGCTCAGCATGGATTGGTTGATGGTAGGTGGGGGCGGTACATCCTGTATAAACACAAACTCACTTCCTTGACAACAGCTCTGCTCCGCAAATCGCAAGAGGTATGAATGCCCCGACTTCTGCTGAGGCCATATCAGTGTAAATGATGCATGGTTAATGACGATGTCAGATTGACTAAGCGCCCAGATGCACAACGCACTTCTCTCTCCAGAATGCGCTCTCCTGACAATTTGTATACATTCCTTGTTTCATAACTTTATTGTGTGTATTGTTTGGGTAAGATTGTTTGTGTAAATCACCAGTATTACATTTACTGTTTATTCTTATAATTTCTAACCCACAATGTTTGTAACTTTGGGTACGGTCATTTATTTGAATGCATTCAATATTATTCCAGTCTTCCTGTTCTCATTGTCGAAAGTGGACACATTGTTTGCAGAGTTTACAACCTATGCTACACTTGTGAGAAACAAGTTTCGGTTTATTTAATTTCATTTACGAGATCTGTCAATTTCGTCATTGTCTTTTGTTTGGAGTGTTCTTGTAAATGTCGAGTAAGGACGTGCAGGCATAGAAGTAGGCCTATAGGCTACCTGGCCTGCGTGCAAATGTAGGCATATAGAGGTTAGAGCGTTGGGCCTGTAACGGGAAGGTTGCTGGATCGAATCCCAGAGCTGACAAGGTAAAAATATGTCTTTCTTCCCCTGGGCAAGGCAGTTAACCCATTGTTCCCCGGGTGCCGAAGACACCCGGTAGCCCCCCGCACCTCTCTGATTAAGGTAGCCCCCCCCACCTCTCTGATTAAGGCAGCCCCCCCCACCTCTCTGATTAAGGCAGCCCCCGCACCTCTCTGATTAAGGTAGCCTCCCGCACCTCTCTGATTAAGGTAGCCCCCCACCTCTCTGATTAAGGCAGCCCCCCACCTCTCTGATTAAGGTAGCCCCCCCCCACCTCTCTGATTAAGGTAGCCCCCACACCTCTCTGATTAAGGTAGCCCCCGCACCTCTCTGATTAAGGTAGCCCCCCCTCTCTGATTAAGGCAGCCCCCCACCTCTCTGATTAAGGCAGCCCCCCCGCACCTCTCTGATTAAGGTAGCCCCCGCACCTCTCTGATTAAGGTAGCCCCCCACCTCTCTGATTAAGGTAGCCCCCGCACCTCTCTGATTAAGGTAGCCCCCGCACCTCTCTGATTAAGGTAGCCCCCACCTCTCTGATTAAGGCAGCCCCCACCTCTCTGATTAAGGCAGCCCCGCACCTCTCTGATTAAGGTAGCCCCCGCACCTCTCTGATTAAGGTAGCCCCCCACCTCTCTGATTAAGGCAGCCCCCGCACCTCTCTGATTAAGGTAGCCCCCGCACCTCTCTGATTAAGGTAGCCCCCACCTCTCTGATTAAGGTAGCCCCCACCTCTCTGATTAAGGTAGCCCCCGCACCTCTCTGATTAAGGTAGCCCCCACCTCTCTGATTAAGGCAGCCCCCCACCTCTCTGATTAAGGCAGCCCCCGCACCTCTCTGATTAAGGTAGCCCCCGCACCTCTCTGATTAAGGTAGCCCCCACCTCTCTGATTAAGGTAGCCCCCGCACCTCTCTGATTAAGGTAGCCCCCACCTCTCTGATTAAGGTAGCCCCCCACCTCTCTGATTAAGGCAGCCCCCCACCTCTCTGATTAAGGTAGCCCCCCACCTCTCTGATTAAGGTAGCCCCCACCTCTCTGATTAAGGCAGCCCCCACCTCTCTGATTAAGGCAGCCCCCCACCTCTCTGATTAAGGCAGCCCCCCACCTCTCTGATTAAGGCAGCCCCCCACCTCTCTGATTAAGGCAGCCCCCCACCTCTCTGATTAAGGTAGCCCCGGCACCTCTCTGATTAAGGCAGCCCCCCACCTCTCTGATTAAGGCAGCCTCCCCCACCTCTCTGATTAAGGTAGCCGCCGGCACCTCTCTGATTAAGGTAGCCCCCCACCTCTCTGATTAAGGTAGCCCCCCGCACCTCTCTGATTAAGGTAGCCCCCCACCTCTCTGATTAAGGTAGCCCCCCACCTCTCTGATTAAGGCAGCCCCCCACCTCTATGATTAAGGCAGCCCCCCCACCTCTCTGATTAAGGTAGCCCCCGGCACCTCTCTGATTAAGGTAGCCCCCCACCTCTAATTAGGACAGCCCCCCACCTCTCTGATTAAGGCAGCCTCCCCCACCTTTCTGATTAAGGTAGCCCCCCACCTCTCTGATTAAGCACCTCTCTGATTAAGGTAGCCCCCCACCTCTCTGATTAAGGTAGCCCCCACCTCTCTGATTAAGGCAGCCCCCCACCTCTCTGATTAAGGTAGCCCCCGCACCTCTCTGATTAAGGTAGCCCCCACCTCTCTGATTAAGGTAGCCCCCCACCTCTCTGATTAAGGTAGCCCCCCACCTCTCTGATTAAGGCAGCCCCCCACCTCTCTGATTAAGGCAGCCCCCACCTCTCTGATTAAGGCAGCCCCCCACCTCTCTGATTAAGGTAGCCCCCGATTAGCACCTCTCTGATTAAGGTAGCCCCCCACCTCTGATTAAGGCAGCCCCCCACCTCTCTGATTAAGGCAGCCTCCCCCACCTCTCTGATTAAGGTAGCCCCCGGCACCTCTCTGATTAAGGTAGCCCCCCACCTCTCTGATTAAGGTAGCCCCCGCACCTCTCTGATTAAGGTAGCCCCCACCTCTCTGATTAAGGTAGCCCCCCACCTCTCTGATTAAGGCAGCCCCCGCCACCTCTCTGATTAAGGCAGCCCCCCCCCACCTCTCTGATTAAGGTAGCCCCCGCACCTCTCTGATTAAGGTAGCCCCCCACCTCTGATTAAGGCAGCCCCCCACCTCTCTGATTAAGGCAGCCTCCCCCACCTTTCTGATTAAGGTAGCCCCCCACCTCTCTGATTAAGGCAGCCCCCCACCTCTCTGATTAAGGTAGCCCCCCTCTGACCTCTCTGATTAAGGTAGCCCCCCACCTCTCTGATTAAGGCAGCCCCCCACCTCTCTGATTAAGGCAGCCCCCCCACCTCTCTGATTAAGGTAGCCCCCACCTCTCTGATTAAGGTAGCCCCCCCCTCTCTGATTAAGGTAGCCCCCGGAACCTCTCTGATTAAGGTAGCCCCCCACCTCTCTGATTAAGGTAGCCCCCCACCTCTCTGATTAAGGTAGCCCCCCACCTCTCTGATTAAGGTAGCCCCGGCACCTCTCTGATTAAGGTAGCCCCCCATCTCTCTGATTAAGGCAGCCCCCGCACCTCTCTGATTAAGGTAGCCCCCACCTCTCTGATTAAGGTAGCCCCCCACCTCTCTGATTAAGGTAGCCCCGGCACCTCTCTGATTAAGGTAGCCCCCCACCTCTCTGATTAAGGCAGCCCCCGGCACCTCTCTGATTCAGAAGGGTTGGGTTAAATGCGGAAGACACATTTCAGTTGGATACATTCAGTTGGACAACTGACTAGGTATCCCCCTTTCCCTATGTGCCCATTTGTGGATCTGATACTATTTCTGATTGTCTTAACCAACTACCACTAATAAATGACCTGTGGAGCTTCTCAAAGTGATGTTTCCTTCACCTCAAACAGCAAGCAAACAAAGTATTTTGAATTACAATAGTTCCTCAATATATTTGAAAAATCTTTCCAGCTCTCTCCCTTTCAATAATCAGCCAGTGTGAAAGGGAAAAATGTCATGCTCTAATCCAGTGGAAACATCATAAAATAGGCCTACCAGGTCACTTCTTATCAGTGCTTGACTTGGGCTGAAATAGGTTCTGGTACTCATTTTGGGTGCTGGTACTGTTTATATTTAGGTGTAGGAGCTCCACAATATTTTTGAGCTAATATTCTATAAGAGGAACAAGAGCTCAATCAGTAGAGAATCTAAGGTGCCGGTACTCTGCTCCGGTGAGCTCCTGCCTAAGTCAAGCACATCTTCTTATCTCTTGCGCAAATAGCCTACAGCTGTGTCTGTCCAGAGGACACTGGCACAGGAATCTGAGGGCCCAGAATATTTTATACAATGTTGCAAGTTTCGGGGTTGGGCCCAACTTAATAGTTGATACAATGTTTCGAGTTTGTTGCAGACAGACCATGCATAGCTAAAATGATTTCTAGGATATTTATTTTCAGCAGGATATTTTCTACCTGCAGGCTATTTGTTTGCTTTATGTAGGATTTTTAGATAGGTGGCAATATAAGTAACTTTTTTAGGTTTGCATCATTTTCATTTAGATTTGGATCGATATTTTGATTAACCACATGACAATGATTTTGAGATATGAAGATGTTATTATAAATTAGATGAAACTTGAAATGTGCATATGAATACTATAACTGGCACGCATATTAGTCCAATCAACGTAAGCTAAATATGATGTTCATGGTTCTGATTCCTGTGTGTGTGTGTGTGTGTGTGTGTGTGTGTGTGTGTGTGCGCGTGTTCCTTTGTGCAAGTAGAAAAACATGTTGACTCACCCTACTCGTAGAGAAACGCCAGTGCCAGCCTCTTTCATGCTGACGAAACTATCACTCTGTCATACCGTACACACTTTTATTTTTTGTTGTCCTAGGCTACCTGGCTAATATGCTTGCTCACATGCTTGCTCACTTTCTTTCATTGACAACGTTAGCTCGTTAACATTAGCCTTCTACTTCTAGCTACATTTTGAACTTCCATCCTCTCAGGCCAGGGGCACAATGTGTGAATCAATGGTTTGAGCAGAATCACAGTTATAATCATTGTTCAGTACGGAGAATTAAGTAAAATCACAAGTCCAAATCACTATCTTCATCCGTAGCTAATATAGAAAATGGGACAATTTTACCTAGCTAGCTATCCACCGGAGGACAACAACGGTGTGATTTGTTTGATCGTAGCTAGCTACATAGCTAGCTACATAGCCGTCTTTGTTTCAAAGATAATTGTGTAGTCTAGAGCGATTTTCTAGGTTAGCTAGCCAGCTATTGTCGTTCTCCTACGCAACGTAACGTAACCAACACTGCTAGCTAGCCAGCTAGCTCCCGATAAGCAGCATTGTAGAAACTTCACACTCAACGGTACGACTTGATTAGGGTAGTGTCAACAACGCAGCTAGCCTACCCCAGCAGTACTCTATCATTTTAATCATTTTAGTCAATTAGATTCTTGCTACGTAAGCTTAACTTTCTGAACATTCGAGACGTGTAGTCCACTTGTCATTCCAATCTCCTCTGCATTAGCGTAGCCTCTTCTCTAGCCTGTCAACTATGTGTCTGTCTATCCCTGTTCTCTCCTCTCTGCACAGACCATACAAACGCTCCACACCCGCATGGCCGCAGCCACCCTAATCTGGTGGTCCCAGCGCGCACGACCCACGTGGAGTTCCAGGTCTCCGGTAGCCTCTGGAACTGCCGATCTGCGGCCAACAAGGCAGAGTTCATCTCAGCCTATGTCTCCCTCCAGTCCCTCGACTTCTTGGCTCTGACGGAAACATGGATCACCACAGACAACACCGCTACTCCTACTGCTCTCTCTTCGTCCGCCCACGTGCTCTCGCACACCCGAGAGCTTCTGGTCAGCGGGGTGGTGGCACCGGGATCCTCATCTCTCCCAAGTGGTCATTCTCTCTTTCTCCCCTTACCCATCTGTCTATCGCCTCCTTTGAATTCCATGCTGTCACAGTTACCAGCCCTTTCAAGCTTAACATCCTTATCATTTATCGCCCTCCAGGTTCCCTCGGAGAGTTCATCAAAGAGCTTGATGCCTTGATAAGCTCCTTTCCTGAGGACGGCTCACCTCTCACAGTTCTGGGCGACTTTAACCTCCCCACGTCTACCTTTGACTTATTCCTCTCTGCCTCCTTCTTTCCACTCCTCTCCTCTTTTGACCTCACCCTCTCACCTTCCCCCTACTCACAAGGCAGGCAATACGCTCGACCTCATCTTTACTAGATGCTGTTCCTCCACTAACCTCACTGCAACTCCCCCTCCAAGTCTCCGACCACTACCTTGTATCCTTTTCCCTCTCGCTCTCATCCAACACTTCCCACACTGCCCCTACTCGGATGGTATCGCGCCGTCCCAACCTTCGCTCTCTCTCCCCGCTACTCTCTCCTCTTCCATCCTATCATCTCTTCCCTCTGCTCAAACCTTCTCCAACCTATCTCCTGATTCTGCCTCCTCAACCCTCCTCTCCTCCCTTTCTGCATCCTTTGACTCTCTATGTCCCCTATCCTCCAGGCCGGCTCGGTCCTCCCCTCCCGCTCCGTGGCTCGACGACTCATTGCGAGCTCACAGAACAGGGCTCCGGGCAGCCGAGCGGAAATGGAGGAAAACTCGCCTCCCTGCAGACCTGGCATCCTTTCACTCCCTCCTCTCTACATTTTCCTCCTCTGTCTCTGCTGCTAAAGCCACTTTCTACCACTCTAAATTCCAAGCATCTGCCTCTAACCCTAGGAAGCTCTTTGCCACCTTCTCCTCCCTCTTGAATCCTCCTCCCCCTCCCCCCTCCTCCCTCTCTGCAGATGACTTCGTCAACCATTTTGAAAAGAAGGTCGACGACATCCGATCCTCGTTGCTAAGTCAAACGACACCGCTGGTTCTGCTCACACTGCCCTACCCTGTGCTCTGACCTCTTTCTCCCCTCTCTCTCCAGATGACATCTCACGTCTTGTGACGGCCGGCCGCCCAACAACCTGCCCGCTTGACCCTATCCCCTCCTCTCTTCTCCAGACCATCTCCGTGACCTTCTCCCTTACCTCACCTCGCTCATCAACTCATCCCTGACCGCTGGCTACGTCCCTCCCGTCTTCAAGAGAGCGAGAGTTGCACCCCTTCTGAAAAACCTACACTCGATCCCTCCGATGTCAACAACTACAGACCAGTATCCCTTCTTTCTTTTCTCTCCAAAACTCTTGAACGTGCCGTCCTTGGCCAGCTCTCCCGCTATCTCTCTCAGAATGACCTTCTTGATCCAAATCAGTCAGGTTTCAAGACTAGTCATTCAACTGAGACTGCTCTTCTCTGTATCACGGAGGCGCTCCGCACTGCTAAAGCTAACTCTCTCTCCTCTGCTCTCATCCTTCTAGACCTATCGGCTGCCTTCGATACTGTGAACCATCAGATCCTCCTCTCCACCCTCTCCGAGTTGGGCATCTCCCGGCGCGGCCCACGCTTGGATTGCGTCCTACCTGACAGGTCGCTCCTACCAGGTGGCGTGGCGAGAATCCGTCTCCTCACCACGTGCTCTCACCACTGGTGTCCCCAGGGCTCTGTTCTAGGCCCTCTCCTATTCTCGCTATACACCAAGTCACTTGGCTCTGTCATAACCTCACATGGTCTCTCCTATCATTGCTATGCAGACGACACACAATTAATCTTCTCCTTTCCCCCTTCTGACGACCAGGTGGCGAATCGCATCTCTGCATGTCTGGCAGACATATCAGTGTGGATGACGGATCATCACCTCAAGCTGAACCTCGGCAAGACGGAGCTGCTCTTCCTCCCGGGAAGGACTGCCCGTTCCATGATCTCGCCATCACGGTTGACAACTCCATTGTGTCCTCGTCCCAGAGCGCTAAGAACCTTGGCGTGATCCTGGACAACACCCTGTCGTTCTCAAATAACATCAAGGCGGTGGCCCGTTCCTGTAGATTCATGCTCTACAACATCCGCAGAGTACGACCCTGCCTCACACAGGAAGCGGCGCAGGTCCTAATCCAGGCACTTGTCATCTCCCGTCTGGATTACTGCAACTCGCTGTTGGCTGGGCTCCCTGCCTGTGCCATTAAACCCCTACAACTCATCCAGAACGCCGCAGCCCGTCTGGTGTTCAACCTTCCCAAGTTCTCTCACGTCACCCCGCTCCTCCGCTCTCTCCACTGGCTTCCAGTTGAAGCTCGCATCCGCTACAAGACCATGGTGCTTGCCTACGGAGCTGTGAGGGGAACGGCACCTCACTACCTCCAGGCTCTGATCAGGCCCTACACCCAAACAAGGGCACTGCGTTCATCCACCTCTGGCCTGCTCGCCTCCCTACCACTGAGGAAGTACAGTTCCCGCTCAGCCCAGTCAAAACTGTTCGCTGCTCTGGCCCCCCAATGGTGGAACAAACTCCCTCACGACGCCAGGACAGCGGAGTCAATCACCACCTTCCGGAGACACCTGAAACCCCACCTCTTTAAGGAATACCTAGGATAGGATAAAGTAATCCTTCTCCCCTCCCCCCTTAAAAGACCTAGATGCACTATTGTAAAGTGGCTGTTCCACTGGATGTCATAAGGTGAAAGCACCAATTTGTAAGTCGCTCTGGGTAAGAGCGTCTGCTAAATGACTTAAATGTAATGTAAATGTAACACAACGAGATGCAACAATTCAAGTTGTTTCGGTCAATGATGTATGCTCTCAATGAGATTGATTTGATAGGAGGGACGCCAAATCCAAACTGGCTTCCCTTTACACTTTTTTTTTTTGGTGCGCCAGGACCATTCACAGTTGAGCTTACTATTGGCTATTATTTTATACTTTTTTTCTATCAGGGGAGGCCAAATGCTCACTGGCTTCCCTTGCATTCAATGCTACAGTTGGCAACAATGTCATACTCTGTTGGACCAGACAGCATCAGATAGATGGCCTACACATACAGAGACAGAGGGGCGCTGTTTCCCTCGCTCGGATGTTTTCTCAGGATAGATACATTCAGCCTCTTGCGATTTGAATGCAGAGAGACGAAAGATACATTATTATTGATATATTTTCCCATTTTTTGGGGGGGAAGCCTGGCTTCCTTTGGCATCCATAAATACACGCCACTGTCTGTTTGAGAAGCCTAATCGCATAAGGGCAGCTACTGCTTTTGTTGGTGTTATTATGGCGTCCGTCATTCTGATGGAGAAACCATCTGGGTATTTCTCTTAATTGTCTCAAGGTTTGTCAGAGTAAGGAATATACTCGGGGTCTTATTTTTGTTTGTGTTAGAAAATGTGTATCGCCTCTTTAAAGGTTAGTGTGTGTGACCCCTTTCTAACAGTAACTGCATGCCAGTCGTAGTCCCCCTCCACGCCCTCTGTCAGTTCTCAGTGCAGTCATGACCGTGCAGTACACACCCACACACAGACTAATCACACTGTGATCTGTGTAGCAGTCATTTTAAGCGGCGTTGCAATTTGAATGATGACGTTACCAGGTTCTGTTATTCCACGCTAGAGGGAGATACAGCACAACAGGTTGTGGTGGAGCTCTGTCCCCCTCTGCTGTGTGACTGTGTGCTGCACATACCAGGGTTCAAATACATGTGTATTTGTATTTGAAATACCTATTTTCTGTTTATTTTTTTTCTGTAGCCGAATCATAGCCAGAATCACCTCGTCGACCGCTGTTGAATAATTCATCAATAGACACATCTAACCTTTTTTTTAAAAGAAGACCGATTTAGTTATTTAGTATAATGCAATGAAAATGTGCATTGTATAAAAAAAAACTGTTGTTTTTACTGAAGCGCCATAGCCTATAGCGCTCTACACTCCCTCGCATCATCAGTTGGAAAGAGGAGGAGATGTAGAACGTTTAGTAGAGACTAAGCTAGCAAAACAATTGCTTATAATCCATTAGTTAACACTCCCACTATTAGGTAAAGTTTATCTACATGAAAATAAAGTGGATAAAACGTTTTTTAAATTTTTTATAAAAAAATAATGTAGGCCTATTTAAACTGTTTTGACGGTTGTTTTATGTTCACGGCGGTCTTCATCCATAACCGTCAGTTAAACGGTTATTCAATTACCATCACGGCCCTACTTGTATTCTATCTACTTGTATTTTGAATGGAAAAAATATCCAAATACTTACTTGGAAATTTCTTTGAAAATAATTGGAATACGCGAAATAGTTTAACTCGGGTTTGGTGTAGCCTATTAAAAAAGGGCCAAGCCAATAACAAAATAATGATCAGCTTAATAATTAGATTTGTTTTCGTTTAATGTAGGCTATTTCTTGTTGCTAGATGTTTAGAATTGCTCAGAGGGATTAGGGAAAAGTTGCCCCTATTTTATATTTCCAACATATTAGTGAACACTTCTCAAAGTGTTCTAGTGAGTTAGGAGACACATGGGAACTTTCAATATTTGGTAGCTTTTCTACGTGTGTCTGTGTTGCTTAAAGGAGCAACCTGTAGTTGGATTTATAAATTAATTATATACAGTCAAAGTCGGAAGTTTACATCCACCTCAGCCAAATACATTTAAACGCCGCTTTACACAATTCCTGACATTTAATCCTAGTAAAGATTCCCTGTCTTAGGTCAGTTAGGATCACCACTTTATTTTAAGAATGTGAAATGTCAGAATAATAGTTGAGAGAATTATTTATTTGAGCTTTTATTCCTTTCATCACATTCCCAGTGGGTCAGAAGTTTACATACACTCAATTAGTATTTGGTAGCATTGCCTTTAAATTGTTTAACGTGGGTCAAACGTTTCAGGTAGCCTTCCACAAGCTTCCCACAATAAGTTGGGTGAATTTTGGCCCATTCCTCCTGACAGAGCTGAGTCAGGTTTGTAGGCCTCCTTGCTCGCACACACACACAGTTCTGCTCACAAATGTTCTATGGGATTGAGGTCAGGGCTTTGTGAAGGCCACTCTAATACCTTGACTTTGTTGTCCTTAAGCCATTTTGCCACAACTTTGAAAGTATGCTTGGCGTCATTGTCCATTTGGAAGACCCATTTGCGACCAAGCTTTAACTTCCTGACTGATGTCTTGAGATGTTCAATATATCCACATAAATTTCCTACCTCATCTATTTTGTGAAGTGCACCAGTCCCCCCTGCAGCAAAGCACCCCCACAACATGATGCTGCCACTCCCGTGGTTCATGGTTGGGATGGTGTTCTTCAGCTTGCAAGCCTCCCCCTTTTCCTCCAAACATTATGATGGTCATTATGGCCAAACAGTTCTATTTTTGTTTCATCAGACCAGAGGACATTTCTCCAAAACGTGCAATCTTTGTCCACAAGTGCAGTTGCAAACCGTAGTCTGGGTTTTTTATGGTGGTTTTGGAGCAGTGGCTTCTTCCTTGCTGAGCGGCCTTTCAGGTTATGTTGATATAGGACTCGTTTTACTGTGGATATAGATAATTTTGTACCTGTTTCCTCCAGCATCTTCACAAGGTCCTTTGATGTTGTTCTGGGATTGATTTACGCTTTTCGCACCAAAGTACGTTCATCTCTAGGAGACTGGCATTTGGACATTTGACTTGTGGAGGTCTACAATTATATTCCTGAGGTCTTGGCTGATTTCTTTTGATTTTCCCATGATGTCAAGCAAAGAGACACTACATTTGATGGTAGGCCTTGAAATACATCCACAGGTACAACTCCAATTGACTCAAATGAGGCCAATTAGCCTATCAGAAGCTTCTAAAGCCATGACATCATTTTCTGGAATTTTCCAAGCTGTTTAAAGGCACAGTCAACTTAATGTCTGTAAACATCTGAACCACTGGAATTGTGATACAGTGAATATAATTGAAATAATCTGTCTGTAAACAATTGTTGGAAAAATTACTTATTATGTATTTAACCGACTTCCCAAAACTATAGTTTGTTAACAAGAAATATGTGGAGTCGTTGACGAGTTTTGATGACTTCAACCTAAGTGTATGTAAACTTCCGACTTCAACTATATACCCATTGATTCTTGAAGCCCCCATGCTGTCTTTTAAATGTTCTTTTTAAATCATCACTTTGTGTTCAACATTTGCAAACACCCAGTTTTCATTCCTCTCCATATTCTTATAATTTTTGTCCAAAAGGAAAAGGCTTGCTGTCGCCCAAGGTTAGCAGCAACATTCTGCGACAGATACAGGATTTCCCGTATACCGTATACTCCCGTAAAGCCCAGCTCATTGGATATGTAGCTAGCTTTGTTTGACCCTGATTGGTGCCTATTTGACAAAGTTACAGTCAATCAAGTGAAGATCGGCCTCGTCATCGGCGTGCCATGGGCAGGGTAGCCTAGTGGTTAGAGCGTTGGACTAGCAACCGGAAGGTTGCAAGTTTGAATCCCCGAGCTGACAAGGTACAAACCTGTCGTTCTGCCCCTGTTCCTAGGCCGTCATTGAAAATAAGAATTTGTTCTTAACTGACTTGCCTAGTAAAATAAAGGTACAATTTAAAAATAAAATAAAACGTTTCGGGTTTGATTTTCACAGATGCCTTTCTTTGTAAATTGAACGAGTGGAAGTAGAAAATTGATCGTGCATGCTATATGGACTTTTTTAGGATATGAAAAAAGATTTTTATCCAACAAAACACTTCATGTTATCTCTGGGACCCTTTGGATGATAAATCAGAGCAAGATTTCAGAATGTAAGTACACATTTCATCTTCAGAGGTGAATTTATCAAACCTATCGCGGTGAAAAAAGTGTTTTGTTGTTAGATCTCCTCAAACAATAGCATGACATTTTTTTTCAATAATAGTTATTGTAAATTGGACAGTGCAGTTATATTAACAACAATTTAAGCTTTCAGCCGATATAAGACACTTATAACAGGCAGTTAACCCACTGTTCCTAGGCCGTCATTGAAAATAAGAATTTGTTCTTAACTGACTTGCCTAGAAAAATAAAGGTAAAATTAAAAATATGTACCGACATTTGTTGTTTCTCTAAAATCTGCGATCGTGACAGAAGGCGCTGCATGATTTACAACTGTCCCGTTAACGGAACGCCTATCCCTCCGTCAGTCCTCCACTAACCTCACACCCTTTCAGTGTGTTCTAGGCTATCAACCGGCCCTAACATCGGAGTCAGATCGAGTCTCCTGTCGTGGACCTTTGGTTACGGCGCGCCGAGGAGGTATGGAACACCATAGATCAAAACTGGACGAAACCAAACGCTCTTGTGCTCAAAATATATCTTCATAAACAAAAAGGCACAGGGCGAACCCAAAGTGCAAAATATAAAGTACTCAGGAAATAGTAGGAGAGATTTCTCTCAGGAAAACAAGTAACATTTGCAGTGGCCGACAAAAACAAATGGCAGATGGAGTATATATATAGTGATAGAGTGGGAATTGGAACCAGGTGTGTGTGTAATGATGACGAGACAAGTCCGGGGGATTGATGAGTGAAGGGCGTTTTCCATCAGTAGGTTCGGCAGCAGCTAGAAGACCGGCAACGCCGAACGCCTGAGCCGGACAGGAGGGGGAGCCAAAGCGAAGGCTGATGTGACACATATGATAAGGAAAAACATATACAACTAATATAATATTTAAAAAATGACTTTCTTGAAACAATAAGGTTAGGGGAATACATTGTCTCATTCACCCCTGAAAACAAAGTACAAGTTACATCACTTTCATAACCAGAACATCACACACAACCGCATGCCCTTGATTTCCGTTGGCCCACAAACCACATCATGTTCTCCTTTCGGTCTTTCCTTTAACAGTCAACCATTTCTATAGTAGTCTTCAAGTACATTGACGTTTCACTCTTTCTGTTCTGACAATCAGCCAAATGCTAGCTTGGTCATTGATCTGTTTCTGCTGCTGTATATAGCAACCGCTATAGCCAAGCCAACTGCTATGGTAACATGGCATGACAACCATCATACATTAGGAGTTAGATGGACAGGATAAAGAGATCAGAGACCATGTTATAGATTTTCTACGACTTGCCCCACCAGCTTGGTATGTACAGTGCCATCGGAAAGTATTCAGACCCCTTGACTTTTTCCACATTTTGTTAGGTTACAGCCTTGTACAAAAAACTATCCACAGCCATCTACACACATACACCTTAATGACAAAAATCAAAAACAGGTTTTTAGAAATGTCAGCAAAATATTGCAAATAAAAAACAGAATTACCTTATTTGCTATGAGACTTGAAATTGAGCTCAGGTGCATCCTGTTTCCATTGATCATCCTTGATGTTTCTACAACTTGATTGGTCAATTGATTGGACGTGATTTGAAAAGGCACACATCTGTCTATATAAGGTCCCACAGTTGACAGTGCATGTCAAATCAAAAACCAAGCCATGAGGTTGAAGCAATTGTCCTTTGAGCTCCGATACATGATTGTGTCGAGGCACAGATCGGGGGAAGGGTACCAAAACATTTCTGCAGTGTTGAAGGCCACCAAGAACACAGTGGCGTCCATCATTCTTAAATGGAAGAAGTTTGGAACCACCAAGACTCTTCCTAGAGCTGGCTGCCCGGCCAAACTGTGCAATCGGTGGAGAAGGGCCTTGGTCAGGGAAGTGACCAAGAACCCGATGGACACCTGACAGAACTCTGTGGAGATGGCAGAAACTTCCAGAAGGACAACCATCTCTGCAGCACTCCAGCAATCAGGCCTTTATAGTTTTATTTTAAATGACTGTACAACCATCAAGATTAATTGTCAGATCCAACAGCAGATCTCTTTGTTTCTTGCGACCTATAACTAGCATCTCTGTTTTGTCTGAGTTTAAAAGTAAAACATTTGCTGCCATCCACGGCCTTATGTCTTTAACACAGGCTTCCAAGGTAGGCAATTTTTGGGGCTTCACCATATTTCATTGAAATGTACAGGTGTGTGTCATCCGCATAGCAGTGAAAGTTGACATTGTGTTTCCAAATGACCAAGAGGTAGAATTATATAGTGAAAACAGTAGTGGTCCTAAAACGGAACCTTGAGGAATGCTGAAACGTACAATTGATTTGTCAGAGGACATACCATCCACAGAGACTAACTGATACAGTGCCTTGCGAAAGTATTCGGCCCCCTTGAACTTTGCGACCTTTTGCCACATTTCAGGCTTCAAACATAAAGATATAAAACTGTATTTTTTTGTGAAGAATCAACAACAAGTGGGACACAATCATGAAGTGGAACGACATTTATTGGATATTTCAAACTTTTTTAACAAATCAAAAACTGAAAAATTGGGCGTGCAAAATTATTCAGCCCCCTTAAGTTAATACTTTGTAGCGCCACCTTTTGCTGCGATTACAGCTGTAAGTCGCTTGGGGTATGTCTCTATCAGTTTTGCACATCGAGAGACTGAAATGTTTTCCCATTCCTCCTTGCAAAACAGCTCGAGCTCAGTGAGGTTTGATGGAGAGCATTTGTGAACAGCAGTTTTCAGTTCTTTCCACAGATTCTCGATTGGATTCAGGTCTGGACTTTGACTTGGCCATTCTAACACCTGGATATGTTTATTTTTGAATCATTCCATTGTAGATTTTGCTTTATGTTTTGGATCATTGTCTTGTTGGAAGACAAATCTCCATCCCAGTCTCAGGTCTTTTGCAGACTCCATCAGGTTTTCTTCCAGAATGGTCCTGTATTTGGCTCCATCCATCTTCCCATCAATTTTAACCATATTCTCTGTCCCTGCTGAAGAAAAGCAGGCTCAAACCATGATGCTGCCACCACCATGTTTGACAGTGGGGATGGTGTGTTCAGGGTGATGAGCCTTGTTGCTTTTACGCCAAACATAACGTTTTGCATTGTTGCCAAAAAGTTCAATTTTGGTTTCATCTGACCAGAGCACCTTCTTCCACATGTTTGGTGTGTCTCCCAGGTGGCTTGTGGCAAACTTTAAACAACACTTTTTATGGATATCTTTAAGAAATGGCTTTCTTCTTGCCACTCTTCCATAAAGGCCAGATTTGTGCAATATACTGACTGACTGATTGTTGTCCTATGGACAGAGTCTCCCACCTCAGCTGTAGATCTCTGCAGTTCATCCAGAGTGATCATGGGCCTCTTGGCTGCATCTCTGATCAGTCTTCTCCTTGTATGAGCTGAAAGTTTAGAGGGACGGCCAGGTCTTGGTAGATTTGCAGTGGTCTGATACTCCTTTCATTTCAATATTATCGCTTGCACAGTGCTCCTTGGGATGTTTAAAGCTTGGGAAATCTTTTTGTATCCAAATCCGGCTTTAAACTTCTTCACAACAGTATCTCGGACCTGCCTGGTGTGTTCCTTGTTCTTCATGATGCTCTCTGCGCTTTTAATGGACCTCTGAGACTATCACAGTGCAGGTGCATTTATACGGAGACTTGATTACACACAGGTGGATTGTATTTATCATCATTAGTCATTTAGGTCAACATTGGATCATTCAGAGATCCTCACTGAACTTCTGGAGAGAGTTTGCTGCACTGAAAGTAAAGGGGCTGAATAATTTTGCATGCCCAACTTTTCAGTTTTTGACTTGTTAAACCTCTTGCTTCTACCTGGCACGCAGGCATCCCATCTAGAGCTCTGGAAATGCAAATGCGCTACGCTAAATGCTAATAGTATTAGTTAAAACTCAAACGTTCATTAAAATACACATGCAGGGTATTGAATTAAAGCTACACTCGTTGTGAATCCAGGCAACAAGTCAGATTTTTAAAATGCTTTTCGGTCGAAAGCATGAGAAGCTATTATCTGATAGCATGTAACACCACAAAAGACCCGCAGGGGACGTAAACAAAATAATTATCATATTCGGCGCTACACAAACCGCACAATAAAATAGAAAACATTCATTACCTTTGACCATCTTCTTTGTTGGCACTCCTAGATGTCCCATAATCACTATTGGGTCTTTTTTCCGATTAAATCGGTCCATATATAGCCTAGATATCGTTCTATGTAGACTGTGTGATCAACGAAAAAAAACAGCGTTTCATAACGTAACGTCATTTTTTAAAATTCAAAAAGTCACTGATAAACTTTCACAAAACACTTCGAAATACTTTTGTAATGCAACTTTAGGTATTAGTAAACGTTAATAAGCGATCAAATTAATCACAAGACAAAGTATATTCTATAGCTGTCCGTCTGGAAAAATGTCCGGGTAGAATCTCAACCAAAATATCCGGTCCTAGACCTGAAGAACTGTGCTGCCTTGCATCTGTTTGACCAAGAAACAAAGAGTAGGCAAATGACAAGACTCTAGACACCGTGTGGAAGCTGTGGAAGCTGTAAGATCTAACTTCCGGGTTGGAGCGATCTGGTCGCATCCGCGCTTCGGTCTGCAGGTTGTATAACTTTTTCATTACATTTCATTATAGTACAACGGTCTGATTTGTCTAGTCTTAGCAATTTCCTCTTAGCTAGCTACATAGTCGTCGTTGTATCAAAGATAATTGCGTAATTATCCTCTTGCTCCTATCTGTCAACACGTTCACCGTCTAAAGCACTGTAGTAACATCACACTCAACTGAACGTCTTGATTAGTGTAGTGTTAGCTAGCTACATAGCTAGCTACATAGTTGTCTTTGCTGTCATCGTATCCAAGATAATTGTGTAGCTTAGAGTGTGGAGTCTTAGAGTGATAATTGCGTTATTATCGTGAAATCTGCCTAGCCAGCTAGCATACGTTAAGCACTGTAGTAACTATCACACTCAACTGAGCACTTGATTAGTGTAGTGTTAGCGCTACATAGTTGTCTTTGCTGTCTAATTATCCAAGATAATTGTGTAGCTTAGAAAGAGTGATAATTGCGTTATCATTTCGTCGCCCTCCTATCTGCCTAGCAGCTAGCCAGCTAGCATACGTTCACCGGCTACCGTAGCACTGTAGTAACTATCACACTCAACCGAACGACTTGATTAGTGTAGTATTAGATAGCTACATAGTTGTCTTTGCTGTCTTCGTATCCAAGATAATTGTGTAGTTTAGAGTGTGTAGTCTTAGAGTGATTATCTTAATTCACCGAGGTTAGCTAGCCAGCTATTTTGTCGTCCTTAACGTAGGAGACACTCCTAGCTAGCCAATAGCCAGCCAACGTCTACTGAATAGAACTTTCGCATTCCGCGTCGCTCCACAGGTAGTATCACTTTTTCATTTCATTTCATTACAGTCCCAACGGTGTGATTTGTTTGATCGTAGCTAGCTACATAGCTAGCTACAGCTAGAGCGATTTTCTAGGTTAGCTAGCCAGCTATTGTCGTTCTCCTAGCGCAACAAACTAGCTAGCCAGCTGCTCCCGATAAGCAGCATTGTAGAAACTTCACACTCAACGGTGCGACTTGATTAGGGTAGTGTCAACAACGCAGCTAGCCTACCCCAGCAGTACTCTATCATTTTAATCATTTTAGTCAATTAGATTCTTGCTACGTAAGTCTTTCTGAACATTCGAGACGTGTAGTCCACTTGTCATTCCAATCTCCTCTGCATTAGCGTAGCCTCTTCTCTAGCCTGTCAACTATGTGTCTGTCTATCCCTTTCTCTCCTCTCTGTACAAACGCTCCACACCGCATGGCCGCAGCCACCTAATCTGGTGGTCCCAGCGCGCACGACCCCGTGGAGTTCCAGGTCTCCGGTAGCCTCTGGAACTGCCGATCTGCGGCCAACAAGGCAGAGTTCATCTCAGCCTATGCCTCCCTCCAGTCCCTCGACTTCTTGGCTCTGACGGAAACATGGATCACCACAGACAACACCGTACTCCTACTGCTCTCTCTTCGTCCGCCCACGTGCTCTCGCACACCCGAGAGCTTCTGGTCAGCGGGGTGGTGGCACCGGGATCCTCATCTCTCCCAAGTGGTCATTCTCTCTTTCTCCCCTTACCCATCTGTCTATCGCCTCCTTTGAATTCCATGCTGTCACAGTTACCAGCCCTTTCAAGCTTAACATCCTTATCATTTATCGCCCTCCAGGTTCCCTCGGAGAGTTCATCAATGAGCTTGATGCCTTGATAAGCTCCTTTCCTGAGGAAAACCTCCCCACGTCTACCTTTGACTCATTCCTCTCTGCCTCCTTCTTTCCACTCCTCTCCTCTTTTGACCTCACCCTCTCACCTTCCCCCTACTCACAAGGCAAATACGCTCGACCTCATCTTTACTAGATGCTGTTCCTCCACTAACCTCATTGCAACTCCTCCAAGTCTCCGACCACTACCTTGTATCCTTTTCCCTCTCGCTCTCATCCAACACTTCCCACACTGCCCCTACTCGGATGGTAAACCTTCGCTCTCTCTCCCCGCTAGAAACCTTCTCCAACCTATCTCCTGATTCTGCCTCCTCAACCCTCCTCTCCTCCTTTCTGCATCCTTTGACTCTCTATGTCCCCTATCCTCCAGGCTGCTCGGTCCTCCCCTCCCGCTCCGTGGCTCGACGACTCATTGCGAGCTCACAGAACAGGGCTCCGGGCAGCCGAGCGGAAATGGAGGAAAACTTCAATACCTGACATCCTTTCACTCCCTCCTCTCTACATTTTCCTCTTCTTCTCTCTGCTGCTAAAGCCACTTTCTACCACTCTAAATTCCAAGCATCTGCCTCTAACCCTAGGAAGCTCTTTGCCACCTTCTCCTCCCTCTTGAATCCTCCTCTCCCTCCCCCCTCCTCCCCTCTCTGCAGATGACTTCGTCAACCATTTTGAAAAGAAGGTCGATCCGATCCTCGTTGCTAAGTCAAACGACACCGCTAGTTCTGCTCACACTGCCCTACCCTGTGCTCTGAAGATGACATCTCGTCTTGTGACGGCCGGCCGCCCAACAACCTGCCCGCTTGACCCTATCCCCTCCTCTCTTCTCCAGACCATCTCCGGTGACCTTCTCCCTTACCTCACCTCGCTCATCAACTCATCCCTGTCCGCTGGCTACGTCCCTCCCGGAGAGCGAGAGTTGCACCCCTTCTGAAAAAACCTACAAGATCCCTCCGATGTCAACAACTACAGACCAGTATCCCTTCTTTCTTTTCTCTCCAAAACTCTTGAGCGTGTCCTTGGCCAGCTCTCCCGCTATCTCTCTCAGAATGACCTTCTTGATCCAAATCAGTCAGGTTTCAAGACTAGTCATTCAACTGAGACTGCTCTTCTCTGTATCACGGAGGCGCTCCGCACTGCTAAAGCTAACTCTCTCTCCTCTGCTCTCATCCTTCTAGACCTATCGGCTGCCTTCGATACTGTGAACCATCAGATCCTCCTCTCCACCCTCTCCGAGACATCTCCGGCGCGGCCCACGCTTTTGCGTCCTACCTGACAGGTGCTCCTACCAGGTGGCGTGGCGAGAATCCGTCTCCTCACCACGTGCTCTCACCACTGGTGTCCCCCAGGGCTCTGTTCTAGGCCCTCTCCTATTCTCGCTATACACCAAGTCACTTGGCTCTGTCATTCACATGGTCTCTCCTATCATTGCTATGCAGACGACACACAATTAATTTTCTCCTTTCCCCCTTCTGAACAGGTGGCGAATCGCATCTCTGCATGTCTGGCAGACATATCAGTGTGGATGACGGATCATCAAACCTCGGCAAGACGGAGCTGCTCTTCCTCCCGGGATTCTGATCTCGCCATTCCATTGTGTCCTCGTCCCAGACTAAGAACCTTGGCGTGATCCTGGAAACACCCTGTCGTTCAAATAACATTTTTCCTGTAGGTTCATGCTCTACAACATCCGCAGAGTACATTCCTGCCTCACACAGGAAGCGGCGCAGGTCCTAATCCAGGCACTTGTCATCTCCCGTCTGGATTACTGCATCGCTGTTGGCTGGGCTCCCCTGCCTGTGCCATTAAACCCCTACAACTCATCCAGAACGCCGCAGCCCGTCTGGTGTTCAACCTTCCCAAGTTCTCTCCGTCACCCCCGCTCCTCCGCTCTCTCCACTGGCTTCCAGTTGAAGCTCGCATCCGCTACAAGACCATGGTGCTTGCCTACGGAGCTGTGAGGGGAAAACCTCAGGCTCTGATCAGGCCCTACACCCAAACAAGGGCACTGCGTTCATCCACCTCTGGCCTGCTCGCCTCCCTACCACTGAGGAAGTACAGTTCCCGCTCAGCCCAGTCAAAACTGTTCGCTGCTCTGGCCCCCAATGGTGGAACAAACTCCCTCACGACGCCAGGACAGCGGAGTCAATCACCACCTTCCGGAGACACCTGAAACCCACCTCTTTAAGGAATACCTAGGATAGGATAAAGTAATCCTTCTCCCCCTCCCCCCTTAAAAGACCTAGATGCACTATTGTAAAGTGGCTGTTCCACTGGATGTCATAAGGTGAAAGCACCAATTTGTAAGTCGCTCTGGATAAGATTGCTAAATGACTCCGCAGGGATATATTTTTCAATTTTCAGTGATCAGATTTTCCTGCGCTTTTGGATGAAACTCACGATCTGTTATAGTCACAGCCGTGATTTAACCCGTTTTATAAACGTCTGAGTGTTTTCTATCCACACATACTAATCATATGCATATACTATATTCCTGGCATGAGTAGCAGGGCGCTGAAATGTTGCGCGATTTTTAACAGAATGTTCGAAAAAGTAGGGGGTAGGAGTAACAGGTTAAAAAAGTTTGAAATATCCAATAAATGTCGTTCCACTTCATGATTGTGTCCCACTTGTTGTTGATTCTTCACAAAAAAATACAGTTTTATATCTTTATGTTTGAAGCCTGAAATGTGGCAAAAGGTCGCAAAGTTCAAGGGGGCTGAATACTTTCGCAAGGCACTGTATCTTTCCGACAGATAAGATCTAAACCAGGAATGAACTTGACTGTGTAGACCAATTAGGGTTTCTAATCTCTCCAAAAGAATGTGGTGATCGATGGTGTCAAAAGCAGCACTAAGGTCCAGGAGCACGAGGACAGTTGCAGAGCCTTGGTCTGACCTCATTAAAAGGTCATCTATCACCTTCACGAGTGCAATCTCAGTGCTGTGATGGGGTCTAAAAACAGACGGAAGCATTTTGTATACATTATTTGTCTTCAGGAAGGCAGTAATCTGCTTGTTTTTATTGAGAGGAATGGGAGATTCAATATAGGCTGATTCATTTTTTTGGGGGGCAATGTTTTTTGTTTTTTTATTAATGCCATTTTTAGTGAGTTTGATACACATCCATTGGATAGAGAGACATTATGTTCAACAGGATGGCCAAGCACAGGATGTAGCTCTTAGTTTAGTTTGAGTAGGGTCCAGTATGAAGCTTGAGCATTTAGAGGCCATGAGTTTCTTTTATGAAAGTGTCAAGAGATACAGTATTATAAAACTCTGAACAGCATATTGTTAGAATTAACTGAATTCCATCTGGTTTTTGGGACAGACATGAATGCCATTTTGGACATGTGGGACCAATCTAATAAGACCAACTACAATCCACAAGCAACCGAGGCTCTCCAGCATATACTCTCTAGTTACAACCTCATTGATGCCTGGCGAGCACATAATCCTATGGCAAAAGAGTACACTTTCTACTCAAACAGGCATAAATCATTCTCACGAATAATGATAGTCCCACTAGTCCCACAAATGATAGTCCACAAAGAGATAGCGGTTGGAACCAAAAATCTCAAATGTGGACACATCAGTCCAAAGGACAGATTTCGACTGGTCAAATGTCCATTGCTTTGTTTCTTGGCCCAAGCAAGTCTCTTCTTATTGGTGTCCTTTAATAGTGGTTTCTTTGCAGCAATTTGACCATGAAGGCCTGATTCATGCAGTGTCCTCTGAACAGTTGATGTATGTTACTTGAACTCTGTGAAGCATTTATTTGGGCTGCAATCTGAGGTGCAGTTAACTCGAATGAACTTATCCTCTGCAGCGGAGTTGCTGACCGTAAGGCGCTACAGAGGGTAGTGCGTACGGCCAAGTATATCACTGGGGCCAAGCTTCTGCCATCCAGGACCTATATAATAGGCGGTGTCAGAGGAAAGCCCATAGAATTGTCAGACTGTTTCCTCTGCTACCACATGGCAAGCAGTACCGGAGCGCCAAGTCTAGGACCAAAAGGCTCTTTAGCAGCTTCTACCAGCTGAACGATTATTCAAATGGCCAACGGACTATTTACATTGCTATTTACATTGACAAGTCCCCCGCCCCTCCATCTGATTTGTACACTGCTGCTACTCACTGTTTATTATCTATGCATAGTCACTTCACCCCTACCTACATGTACAAACTACCTCGACTAACCTATAGCCTTGTTATTATTATAATTGTATGTTTATTTGGTAAATATTTTCTTAACTTTTCTAAGACTGCACTGTTGGTTAAGGGCTTGTAAAGTAAGCATTTCACGGTAAGGTCTACACTTGTTGTATTCGGCGCATGTGACAACGATTTGAACGCTGGATCTTCCTTTCCTGTGGCGGTCCTCATGAGAGACAGTTTCATCATAGCTCTTGATGGTTTTTGCAACTACACTTGAAGAAACTTTCAAAGTTCTTGAAATGTTCCGCATTGACTGACCTTCATGTCTTAAAGTAATAATGGACTGTCATTTCTCTTTGCTTATTTGAGCTGTTCTTGCCATAATATGGACTTGGTCTTTTACCAAATAGGGCTTTCTTCTGTATACCACCCCTACCTTGTCACAACACAACTGATTGTCTCAAACGCATTAATAAGGAAAGAAATTCCACAAATTAACTTTGAACAAGACACACCTGTTAATTAAAATGCATTCCAGGTGAAGCTGGTTGAGAGAATCCCAAGAGTGTGCAAAGCTGTCAGCTCGAGGATTCGATCTAATAACCTTTCGGTTACTGGCCCACCGCTATAACCACTAGGCTACCTGCCGCCCCCGTATGATGCTACAAGCTTGGCACACTTGTATTTGGGGAGTTTCTCCCATTCTTCTCTGCAGATCATCTGTCGTGACGTGACTTTCATTAATGTGATGACTGTTATTTATCAAATAATTACCTACTATGTTTAATTGTTACCAGATTAAATGAATCATGTAACAATTAACTCATTAGGAATTTGGGGCACCACGGACGAAGTTGTTTAACGAGTTACCATCTCCCGAATTAAACTCAAGAATATATATATATAAGTTATATATCGATAACAGTCACTTATTAATCATTAGCTCATATCAGTCTCATTCTGAACGTCGCAGACTTGAATCTGCACAAACCCGAGTCTTACTGATCATTCCGTACCACACAAATTGATTTGATTATTTATTTATAAAACAAACTAAATGATAAAACAGGATACACACACACATATGGTATAGGTTGTTGATTAGAAACTTAATATGATGAAAAGAGGTCCCTAGCGGACTAACACAACATGACACTTGTTACAAAAGATGGAAAGTTAAAGAGAGAAAGAGAGACACTTGGATACATTTGGGAACTACACTCACAGTAATCCTAATAACTTGCCCCGAACTGCCGCCCATAATGCATGTATTTACGTGTTGAAGGTCTTCTTTGTATATCTCTGTTGGAACCAGGCCTTCATGAAAAGGCTTCCGCTTCGTGAAAATGGTTTGATTGGGCCTTCTCCTTAGTTTGTAAGTGTGAGTCTCTGATTGTCCACAAGAGGTCACAATGTCCTCCTTAGTTGTCTGTGTTGACTTTCACTCGTTCTGGAAGAGTGGTCTTCTGAGGACAGCTAATCAGCCGTGTCGATGATCCCCAGAGTTGTGATTGATGAGAGCAGTGTAGTCAATGATGATTTGAAGAGAATAACCGGATGGTCCTACTTAAATTCACTTTCTTAGATACAGTACTCAAGCTCACAGCTACTCAACCTTAACATTGATTGTTAGAGGCTACTTTGTCTTCTTCAACTCGTGTTGATTTACAGGGTCGTGACCAATGGAGACCTAGCGGCAGCTTGTGGTCCTTCTAGTCTGGTATGTTAATTCTTAACTCAATCTTTTATACACTTGGATAAAAAGGGTTGTTTCCGTAATACTGACACGTTCTCTGAGCACCCTCGGGCATGGCTAGTTACTGGGCAAAACATCATAAAAAATATCATCTTGCTAGAAAACTTAAACTCAAATCAAATTCTTATCTTAACAAAAATATTATCTTCATCCTTTATATTTCCTACACAACGTAAAGGATGTAAACCTGATATACACAGTGTGAAAGCTCTTCAAGTTATAATATTTTCATTAAATCACTTTGATACCATTTTTAATGACACCACAAAATATACATTAATTTCCCATATTCCATCTCTCATCATTCCCCACATTCGGATGTTGAAATATATTGTCCCAGTGTTCACTGTTG
Organism: Oncorhynchus nerka; assembly: GCF_034236695.1. Classification (NCBI taxonomy): domain Eukaryota; kingdom Metazoa; phylum Chordata; class Actinopteri; order Salmoniformes; family Salmonidae; genus Oncorhynchus; species Oncorhynchus nerka. Next base: position 42,073,767 of record NC_088402.1, read on the forward strand.
GACATTAGAGTTTTTGGGCAGCAAAACCTTCTGTAAACAAAGGGATTCCGTTCACCAATACTAAAGACCAAAAGGAGTCGTCTGCTGCCTACAATTTACGATTGGCGTGAGGTGTCATAAAACCCCTACACCAATCCCTCATCCACTCTGGAGAAGGTTTTCATCAAGGATCTCTCTGTACTTTGCTCTGTTCATCATTCCCTTGATCCTGATTAGTCTCCCAGTCCCTGCCACTGAAAAAATCCCCACAGCATGATGCTGCCACCCATGCTTCACCGTAGGGACGGTGACAGGTTTCCTCCAGACATGACACTTGGCATTCAGGCCAAAGAGTTCAATCTTGGTTTCATCAGACCAGAGAATCTTTTGGCAAACTCCAAGCAGCCTTCAAGTGCCTTTTAGTGAAGAGTGGCTTCCGTCTGGCCACTCTACCACAGAAGCCTGATTGGTGGAGTACTGCAGAGATTGTTGTCTTTCTGGAAGTTTCTGCCATCTCCATAGAGGAACTCTGGAGCTCTGTCAGAGTGACCATCGGGTTCTTGGTCACCTCCCTGACCAAGACCTGTCACCCACAATTTGCAAATGTTAAAAAAAAAACTGTTTTCGCTTTGTCATTATGGGGTATTGCGTGTAGATTGATGAAGGACATTTTTTTATTTAATCCATTTTAGAATAAGGCTGTAAATGTGGAAAAAGTCGAGGGGTCTGAATACTTTCTAAATACACTGTATACATACCAGTGATGCTTGCCTTTTGTGGTCAGTGGAGTTTTGCAAGCTCTGACTAACTGGGGTTTGTTTCTTATGAAGTCAAAACATTATTCTTATGTGAATGATGCAGTGAGATTATTGTCTCTAAAACATTTTGGTAGAGTATGAAATGTTCATTTCAAAGCTAAGAAATAATGCTCTCTCTCATTTCTCTCCCCAATCTCTCTCTCTTAGCACATTGCCCCCCCTCCCCCTCTCACACTCACTATACCTCCCTCTGTCTTTCCGTCTATCGCTCGCAAACAGGCCAAGGACCTCAGCTACTCAGAGATGGACCTCCGTGCCAAGCCCAAGAGGTTCGGCACGTTCACCTTTGGCTTGAAGAGGAGGAAGAAAAAGAGTGACGGGGATCTCTCCCAGAGCATCGTGGTCCTCCACGGCCCCGAGCCAGAGTTCAAAGGGCAAGAGGAGGAGGAGCTTCTGAACCTCAGCCTCTGGGACATCGGCCAAGGCGACACTCTGAACAAGAGGGTAAGGTTCGCTGTGTCTCAGCCTGACCTAAACACTAAGACACTGGTCACCTCTTATCCTCCTCCCACTGTCCCCAAGAAATCGCAAGCCCAGGAGCCACCGATGGACAGTCCTAAGACTGCCACCAACCAACCAAATTCCCAGATGGATACCATTATTCCTCTTGAAGTGGGCCGGGCTACAAGAAAAGTTCCTTTAGCTATGCCTGAGGTGGAGTGGAACGAGATCTCACAGGAAGAGGAGAGCCCGGATGTTCAGTGTGACAACCCGTATGCCTCAACAGACCATACTGACACAGCTTCTCCAATGGATGTTGATAGCTTTAACCCAAGTCCTCCACCTTTCCCACCCAACCCACCTCCACCGTCCTATCCATCTAGCTCACCCCCCTGCTACCCATTGAGCCCAGCTACATCCTTTTCCCCCTTTAGCTCTCCTCCTGCTACAGTTGACACTTCAAACGAGAGTGATGAAATGTCCCCCTTACCCAGTGCTGACCCTGTGAATAGTGGTATTTTTCATCCTGTCCTTCCTGTGACTGAACTCTCACTTAGCAAAACTGAGGCCTCTTATGTTACTCTCTCCATTGGACAACCTGTTGTTGTTGAAAATATCACCACTGTTACCCCTAATACAGATCCCTCTCCCATTGCCTTTGACCCCAATATAGAAGCCACTATTACTGAAACAGACACAACTGACGTTAAAACCGAGACCTTTCCTCTGAACCCTGATTCTTTGGCTGACAACACTGAGAGACCTATTCTCAACACCGTCACCTCTGCTCTTATCACCGTCAACTCTGTTAATGACATGGACACCAACCTAACCGTAATAAATGATGAAACTATCCCACACCTGTCCTTGGATAGCCCCTTTGACTCACCAAGTCCCATTTTACCCGAATCAGTTAAACAGGAGTCTAAAACTGCCATTGATCACACTGACACTAGTGTCAGTGACCCCACCCAATCATTACAGTCTGCCACTGACGCCCCTGTCCCCGACATGGATATACCTGCCACTGCAGTCTCCAAAATGGATACCAGCCACCCTGACACAGACACCACTGCTAATACTAACCTCACTGTTACTGATACCGACTCTCAACCAGTATTCGAAGATCTTTACGACTCTCTTTTTCCTGGAATGTTCCCCTCACCTCACATATCTGGCCACACCGCATCTGCTCTCAGCACTTACACTTCTGGCGTTGTGACATTGGGCGTGATGATGGACACTCGATGCACACCTCCTAATATAGACGCTCCTTTTGAGAACAAGCTTCCCCCTGTTCCTCAAACAGACACTGCCCACCCTAGCACAGACGTCTCCCTCGCTGAGCCTGAGGCCTTTGCGCCTCTGTGCTTTGAGCCTACACTCCCCACGACTGAGCCCATGGAAATGGAGGACTTAGAGCCTGAGCGTCCCACCTCCGACTCACCTCTCCCAAATACCGATATCGCTGTCCCTGATACTGGCTCTAGTGACACATGTGACTCTCTCTATGACTTTATTTTCCCTGAACTTTTTCCCTCTGACCAGGTGTCCACCATTTCTGAACCCGACCTTGATAAACCAGTCTATGTTACGGACACCGATTCTGTTCCGCTTCGACCAGATTGCAACACTCGACCAAACCTTGTTGATCAGTCGGAGCATTTGACCGCAGCTCTTCCAGTTGACCTTGATACGGGGGACACTGAAAACACAGATCTCGTCCTTCATCATTCTGATATGAACATGGACAACTCTGATCACATTCTCTCGGACAATGTCACCCTCGTTTCTGACATTCTTAGCGCTAGCCATCCAAGCACTAAGAATTCCAGTACTCTTGAAACCACCATCTCCATTGATGCGTCCGTCTCCTCAACAATAGCAGAGACAATGGCTACTGAGACAGGTCAAGAAGCAGAAGTGCAGATTATGGAAGAGGAAAATGGACAGATTGAGCAGAATATTATGTCCTATGATGTAGACGTTGTCAGGGAAAGATCAAATGATATGTCCACCATGGCTACTGAGAAAGTTCAAGAAGCAGAGGTGGAGGTAATGGAAGACGCCAACAGCATAGGTTCTAATAGACAGATTAAGGAACATTTGCCCTGTGATGCAGACGTTAACAGGGCAAGCTCACAGTGTGTGATCATACCAGAGAACAGCAATGCCATGGAAGTGGCCATACCAGCGGTCCATTACAGCATCCTGGAGGATTACATGGAGGAGAGTGGCGTTGAAGAGGAAATGAAAGGAGCAGGCAAACAACGGAAGAATGGTCATGAAACCGTTGAAGCGGGATGGAGTTTGGGGTCACAGAAAGTAATGGAGGTAATGTTAGAAACGAAGGATAGAGGTCAAGAGAATGAAGTCCACCGAGAGGAGAAGAGACGCATTGAGTCCCCAGAAGACGGCGGTGCAGAGAGGCTGGTGCCGGTGGAGGAGAGAGGAGCGAGAGAGGTCTCGGCACTGGTGAAAGAAGGGTGGGAGGATGGGGTGGAACCAGCCCTACCTGTTCAGCAGGTGCACACACTCGTGGAATGTGAGTCGCCCGCCCCGCCTTCCATCACAGAGCAGCATGGAGAGGAGGAGGGGTCAGGGAGTAACCGGAGTGCAGTTACACACGCTTACCTGGTAACAGAGGCCTGCGCTGATGCACATACACTCAAACAGACCCCAGGCCACGAAGAGCCACAGGAGTCTCAAAGTGGCGAGAATGAACACGCTGCCACCGGCAACAGAGAGAGACAGAACACACTCGCAACACATAACACACTCGCACACACCACAGGCCGAGAGGGGAACATTTTAGACACACTCACAGCAGAGGAAGCGGACCTAGTCACTCGTACTACCGAGGACACATCCTCTTTCTCTGAGCAGAAAGCAAAAGTCAACACCACTAGCACACATGGCGAGAACACATTCGCACTTGACAGAGAAGCGACAGCGACAGACACAGAGTCCAGAACATACACTGTAAAGATAGAACATGAAGGGACACTCGGTACTGAGTGGATAGACAATATTGTCACGCAGGAAACAGACCGAGCCAGTTCAGTGCCAGAGCAGGTGACAGTGAATCCTCCTGTCGCACGAGACACAATCCTCGACAGACTTCGAAAGAGAGCCAACGGTCTTGCCACTGAGGACACAGAGAGACCCGGTGCAGAGCCAGAGCAGGTGGGAGGGACGCTATCAGTCACTGCAGATACACTCCTCAACTCACTGAGGAACAGAGTCAAATTCCTCAGCCAGCCCAAAGGGTAAGGGATGACATTTCATCTGCTATCCTTACTCTGATTTCCTACTTTTCATGATGTGTGTGTTTTGAAGTGGCGGTGATCAAGTTTCATGTGATCTTTCTATGCTAAATGAGTGAGTGTGTGCACTCAGATTGCACAAGTGTGTCTGTGAGTGCGAGAGAATGTGGGGACTCAGCAACAATAGGACTATAGCTAATTGCTCGGTGTGTGCTGCGCAGTAAATAGTACGAGTACGGGACTCGGTGGACTGGAGGGGGAAATGGTTGATGTCCGTTCTCTATGCAATGTGTCTGGGATGTTGTTTATTGAAAATGCAAAGACTGTTATTATCTCATAATGTTGTGATTGAGGGCAATTAGCTAGAATTATGAATTGGATTTCAATAGCACATCCCCTCTACTATGTACAGTACAGACAGTCTACTTCACTGTCCCGATAAATGACATGTGGATCTGCATAACAGCCATCTGAACTAGACATGTTACGCTTTAAATCCTCAGGCCATACAACTAGAATATTTCCCAGCAGAGTGGAATTCATTCTGCATTCACCCAGGGATTATATTTCCTGTCACCTTTTAATATTCTTTGTGGACATTTCTTTATTGCAAACGGCATCCCTTTTTTTTTGTCATTGTCGAATAGGCCAGTTTCCTTGGTGGAAGACATCGTGTGAACGTCTCCAAGCCAGACTTGGTGATTGGCCTCACCCATCCACCCGCATGCTTGTGGTCCTCTCTGCACCCTCTCAGTGGGATGGGCTGAAAGGAGTCATAGTCAAAGAACGTGACTTCTCGTCCAGTGGCTTGTTTTGTGTTAGACGGTAGACCCGAGAGACACCTGTTGATGGACGATAGGCGTTGCCAATGGAAACACGTGTGGCGTAAACATTTCATCGGCGCACACTGTGGTGTCGAAACGTTGTCGACACCTGAACAGGAATGGCTGGGCGTGCGTGTTTGTGTGTGTGTGCGCACGCGACACTCTTCGTGTAGCCTAATGGCTTTCATTCTTTAAGACGGTGTACACTACGTCGATCGCTTCTCGTAGAAACGCAGGCACGGCCGTATGTTGTTTGCCTGGTTGACAGGCCTTTTGCAGGCCATGTGTCATCTGATCATGGGAATCTTGGACCTAGTCCTTTTTTCATGGAACACAGTAAAGAACCCAGTGGACCCACACAGTAAAGATTATATATCCAAGCCACACTGTTTTCAGTTCCTCTGAAAACATGAAAACAGAGAGTACAGTGATGTCCATATGTTATTTTCTTTCCCAATAGCAGCTGTTGTCTCCTGCTGCCCCCACAAGATGGCGGCAAATACATATAGTAAAGTCAAGAACACAGTGGTTTAGTTATTACAATATCACTTAGAGATATCTCTATATGCACGGGGGGGAAATAGAAAGACTAGACTAGAAAGTCACACAGGACACAAAATGGTTCGCTAGCCTCCGCTTCAATCAGGCAAATTGCACTCTGTCCAACAACATCTCTGGTATGACCTAGGAAGTCCTGTCGTAGTCATGATGAAACCTCCGCCTCCTCTTTTATGTGATGTGAGCTCTGATGGACAGGCATGTTAATGCTAGGTGAAAGCTAAACTAAGGCCTAACCCTTATCTGTCCCGAGGCCGAATATTACATGGCTATCGTATTGTCGGTGGGGTGGAGACTGGAGGTAACTCTTGACACTGGCTTCAGTGTTTACCGCAGGTGGTCCATTCCATTTCCGTCCTCTCTGTTAATGTCACCTCTGTTTCCGTCACTCACAAAGACCAACACAGCTGGGAACGCAAGGAATGACAATGGGAATGACAACGGGTGGTCTTATGTTAAGAGGGTTCTAAAAGTTGTCAATCAGTCTTTATCTCTCCTTCCGCCCTCCTCAGCAGGTGACGATGATGACATGTAGGGTAATAACTCGGAGGCCGCCCTGGATTGGAAGGGTCAAATGTTTCCCGATGTCATCATCTGGTGCCGTCGTTGGTGCCCTCCATTCTTTGTTTACCGAATCTACTTGGATTTTCTATAATATTCAAAGCAGTTGCTTTCGAACGAGGGATTTCATGGCTTAATGAGGTAAGACAGGAAATCCGCTCATAGATTGTGTAGGACGCACATGCATATTGACACATCCTGGCCAAAGCGGGAGGTTTCAAAAATACTTTCTCAGTCGCCAACATACTGGAGCATCTTTAATAAGTGAAGATCTACAGATCCAGAATATCTGTAGTGCCAGCAAAATGAATTATCTTACGGGAACTATACACCCTGATCCCAGTATGTTGAGCTACAGTGGTGGTCGTTTCACATGTCGACACGACTAAGAACCTAATGAGCTCAGTGGATGGAGCCGCTCTGTCCTCTGAAGCGGTCAGCCTGTCAGGTCACACCGAAAGTTGCGTTGGCTCTCTGCGTGTAAACCTGGTACACCTGGTATCAGATGTACACGTGGTACCAACCAGATGAGTTCCCAGAGCTGGTTTCTGTGAGAATGGAGAGACCTGTGTGGAATGTGGAGGCACACAGGCAGGCCCCAATTCAAAAATACTGTAGTACATTGAACAACAAAAAAACATCCACAGGTGCTGCCAGGGTACAAATACTGCCGTAGGAAAATAAATACCTGCAGAACATTTCGCTGTTGGAATGTCGCTGAATTTCAGTTGTTAAGCCTGAGAAAATCTCTTCGTGATTGATGCACTGCTATTCAAATGTAAGAACATGCAAAGCGTGTGTGTGTGTGTTCGTTGTCTTCTTTAGACTGCAAAGCCCTCCTCCGCCTTCAGACGACATAGAGGAAAAACAAGTTCAAAATAGCTTTTTTAAAGAATGGTCCCCAAATTTGCGATTGGAACATGATCCAAATCAAATCAGTTTATTGGTTGTGTACACAGCTTAGCAAGTATTATAGCAGTGCAGCAAAATGCTTATGTTACTCCTAACAATGCAGTCAAATGTAAAAATATTTAAAAAATTGAATGGAAAGAAAAAAATAAGACAAAATCGTAAGAAATCAGGAATGGTTCAACAGTCTTATGGCCTGGTGATAGAAGCTGTTTTTTAGTCTCTTGGTCTTAGCTCTGATGCACCTGGACTGGACTGACGGGAACAGAGTGAACAGTCCGTGGCTCGGGTGACTGAGGACCTTAATGATCTTCTTGGCCTTGACACCGGCTGCTGTACATGTCCTGGAGGGCAGGCAGCGTGACCTCTGATGCGTTGGGCTGTCCTCGTCACCCTCTGGAGAGTCATGTGGTTGAGGACGGAGCAGTTGCCGTACCAAGCAGTGACGTAGCCCGACAGAATCCTCTCAATAGTGCATCTGTAGAAGTCCGTGAGGGTCTTAGGGGCCATGCCAAATAGATTTCTAGCCATCTGAGGTTGTAAAGGCGCTATTGCACCTTATTCACCACAATGTCAGTTAGGTGAGACCATTTTAGGTCCTCAGTGATGTGCAGGCCGAGGAACTTGAAGCTTTTGACCCCTCCACTGTGTCCCCCTTCGAAGAGGATGGGGTGTACTCCCTCTTCTGTCTCCTGTAGTTCACAATACGATCCTTCCTTTTTTTATCGTTGAGGGATAAATTATTTTCCTGGCACCACGCCGTCAGCACAGGTGTGTCTGCATATGCGTGAATTTCCAATTTTTCATGTTGAAGCAGATGATTGTGAGTTTGGTGTGGTCTGAAATCTATATGGCCTTCCTAATTTGGCCTCATTTTAGATTTGGTTCAATAAAAAATGCTAGCAGCCGTGATTGAATTCAAACGTGAGTTGATTTCGGGGTGTGGTTTGATGTGGGTGTCACTTGTATGTGTTCTCAGGTGATTACATACATTAGCTTCAGCCGGGTGGTGTGGAACTGTGGCAAAGTTGGATTGACTTTGGATAGCCTATCTCTGGGGATAGTTAGGGACCGTCAATAAATTACACATTGTAAATGGGACAATATTTTCATGTTGCACATCTCATTATATGCTTTCAATATTTGTATATTAATTTCTACAATGTATAGTTGGTTTGAGGTTAAGTCATTGTAATGTGGAGCGATTGACCTTTTAAAGTATAGTCCTGTGTATGTTGTGTAATTTTCTGATGGTCCCTAACTATCCCCGTAGGGATATCGAATGTCAAACCAAATTGACCATGGGCATTACCACCGGTTCGCATGCAGCTGCGCTCGGAATTGATTACTTGGGTGCTGCCAGCTGTGGGCAGGATTAAAATGAATCCCAACCCACGGATAACTGTTACGGTACCCTTGATTCCATGACATTCTGTTTTTTTCTATCTTTGTTTTGGAATAGACTGACTTCATGACCAAAATGATCCTATTTACATTTTGTAGTCAATTTTGACACTAGAGTAAATGTCGGACTCGATGCCACATCAGCCATTTAAAAAAAACTAAAAGTTGCTTTTTAGGGGCAGTTGCTCTATACAACTTCATGTTCCAGCAGAGAGCTGCAGTGGTATGTGGTAGCTATTAAGCCCTTCTGTCTTCCCCGGGGTGCAGGTGTGGTGATGAGCTGAGTTACCTGCTGAAACGGAGGGATGGAGAAGTACCAAGACACACACCGGAGAGAAGTTTGAAATAGTTTTGGGGAAAAAAACACTGCTACAGAGTGGCAGTATGAAATGAAGGAGGAGTTGTGAGGATAGATGAACTCCATTTACTGTAGGTAAACATTGGTTGTCGGTTCACAAAAGGACTGCTGTTTAGTCTGTAAGACATAAACTCAGCAAAAAAGGAAGCGTCCTCTCACTGTCAACTGCGTTTATTTTCAGCCAACTTAACATGTGTAAATATTTGTATGAACATAAGATTCAACAACTGAGACATAAACTGAACAGGTTCCACAGACATGTGACTAACAGAAATTGAATAATGTGTCCCTGAACAAAGGGGGGGTCAAAATCTAAAGCAACAGTCAGTATCTGGTGTGGCCACCAGCTGCATTAAGTACTGCAGTGCATCTCCTCCTCATGGACTACACCAGATTTGCCAGTTCTTGTTACCCCACTCTTCCACCAAGGCACCTGCAAGTTTCCAGACATTTCTGGGGGCAATGGCCCTAGCCCTCACCCTCCCATCCAACAGGTACCAGACGCGCTCAATGGGATTGCTGGGACTGACATTCCTGTCTTGCAGGAAATCACACACAGAATGAGCAGTATGGCTGGTGGCAGTGTCATGCTGAAAGGTCATGTCAGGATGAGCCTGCAGGAAGTGTACCACATGAGGGAGGAGGGTGTCTTCCCTGTAACGCACAGCGTTGAGATTGCCTGCAATGACAACAAGCTCAGTCCGATGATGCTGTGACACACCGCCCCAGACTGTGACGGACCCTCCACCTCCAAATCGATCCCCCTCCAGAGTACAGGCCTCTGTGTAACGCTCATTACTTCGACGATAAACACGAATCCGACCATCACCCCTGGTGAGACAAAACCACGACTCGTCAGTGAAGAGCACTTTTTGCACTTTTTGCAGTTGTTGTTGCCATCCTGTACCTGTCCCGCAGGTGTGATGTTCGGATGTACCGATCCTGTGCAGGTGTTATTACAACGTGGTCTGCCACTGTGAGGACGATCAGCTGTCCGTCCTGTCTCCCTGTAGCGCTGTCTTAGGCGTCTCACAGTACGGACATTGCAATTTATTGCCCGGGCCACATCTGCAGTCCTCATGCCTCCTTGCAACATGCCTAAGGCACGTTCACGCAGATGAGCAGGGACCCTGGGCATCTTTCTTTTGGTGTTTTTCAGAGTCAGTAGAAAGGCCTCTTTTCATAACTGCGACCTTAATTGCCTACCGTCTGTAAGCTGTTAGTGTCTTAACGACCGTTCCATAGGTGCATGTTCATTAATTGTTTATGGTTCATTGAACAAGCGTGGGAAACAGTGTTTTAAAACCTTTACCATGAAGATCTGTGAAGTAATTTGAAGTTTTAAGAATGATCTTTGAAAGGGCCCTGAAAAGGGTCCGTTTCTTTTTTTTGGAGTTTAGCTTGGATGCTTACGTCTGTGTAGTCACTCCACTTGTCTCTCTAGTACAGGAGTATTCAACTCTTACCCTACAAAGTCCAAAGCCTGCTGGTTTTCTGTTCTTCCTGATAATTAATTGCACACGTCTGGTGTCTGTCCCAGTTCTAAATCAGTCTCTGACTAGACGGGGTGACAATGGGGAAAGAAATGCATTGAAACTGGCTTCGAGGTCCAGAGTTGAGTCTGAGAGCTCTAGTAGTTTGCACATTGTGCACTTTATGACGAATCAGTCTAGTTGTAACTGTCCCTGGTGAGAGACCTTGCGTGTTTGAACAGACCGACTACTTTTTGTTGACCGCTAAATGAAAAGGCTTCTGCTTCGTCTAATCTTGAGTCAGTGACCGTGTTTACATGCACACCAATATGCCGTTATTATTTGGGATACTCAAGTATTCTATTTTTGAGTTGACGCATATAAACATCATATCCCGTTTACAATAACTGGAAAAAGCTTGTATCCCAGGTTATGAGAAACCAGGATATGATGCCTGGGCTATGCTGATCTAAGACGGGATACTGTGGCATGTAAACGTCCTGTTCCGTTTACTGTTATTTTTGCGGTGTGCTCAGGCTCAGTTTCGCATATCATGGGTGTTGTGTGATGATGTTTTCATCTGATTGTCAAACAAATCACTTCAAAAAGTTGGCTACCTGCGCAGTTCGATCCACCATAATCATTTTGCCTACTATAATTAATTTACTATACTTTACTCTTGGCGATCCGGTCACGTGCAGCTGGGCTCAGAATTGATGATTACTTGGGTACTGCCAGAAACAGCAGGGATTCAGACTTTAGAACCCAGTTCCTACATTTGAATATAACAATTTATTTTATCAAACAAAACTGTGCTACATTTTTATCTCTGGGACCCTCAGGATGACAAATCAGAGCAAGATTACTGAATGTAAGTACATTATTTACCTTCAGAGGTGAATGTATCAAACCAGTGGCCGTGATAAAGTGTTTTTGTTGTTGTTCAGTCTCCTCAAACAATAGCATGGTCTTTTTTCACTGTAATAGCTACTGTAAATTGGACAGTGCAGCTAGATTAACAATAATTGAAACTTTCTGCTCATGTAAGACATGTCTATGTCCTGGATTGTTGGATGTTACTGACAACGTCATTGTAGACACATTAGCACACGTTAGCAACAACCGTCCCGGTATGGAGATGCCGATCCCGTAGAGGTTTTAAGAGATGCTGAAAGAAAGAAATCATATTTCTCCACTCCTATTCCCTAGACAAAATTAACATATGTTTTATAATATCACTGCAAAAAATGCATAATTCTGCAGGAATTCATATTATAATGATCTACATGTGAAATGTTATAGGCCTGCAGTCTGTGTCCATATTTCACTTACTATTCCATTTAACCCACATACTTAATGAGGAATGTTTATTCATGGACACAGGGATACTCATGAGCGGGATATCAAAGGTGCATGCATTATTCTTATTCCGAATAAGAATTTAAGCGGGATTTGAGCTACTATCCGGAATACTGTGCACATGTAAACGTGGTCAGTGGTTCTAATGGTTCAGTGGGTCAGAGCAAGTTTTCCCTTACTCGGTCCTGGGGTCCCCCATGAGTGCATGTTTTGGTTTTTGTCCTAGCACTACACGGCGGATTCAAATCATCAAAGCTTGATGATGATGAGTTGGTTATTTGAATCAGCTGTGTAGTGCTAGTTTGTTTAAAAAAAACCTGAATGTGCATCCAGGGGAGTCCCAGGGGAGTCCCAGGACAGAGTTAGGGAAACACCATGTTAGAGCAGGGGTTTTCTAACCTCTCCTCTGGGACACTAATCCGTTCCATGTATTTGAACTATTCCAGGGCTGGCAAACCTGGTTCAACTTGTCAACTATTTATCAAGCCCTTGACTATCTGAATCAGGTGAGCTAGTTCCGTGCTTCTAAATCCTGTTTCCTGGTGACCCAAATGGGTGCACATTTTTGTTTTTGCCCCAGCACTCGCACACCTGATTCAAGTCAAAGGCTTGTTGAGGAGTTGAGTGCAGTGTGTGAGTGCAGTGTGTGAGTGCAGTGTGTGAGTGCAGTGTGTGAGTGCAGTGTGTGAGTGCAGTGTGTGAGTGCAGTGTGTGAGGGCAGTGTGTGAGTGCAGTGTGTGAGTGCTAGGGAGAAAACTTAAATGTGCACCCCTTTGGGTCCACAGGGCCAGGATTGACAAAACACTCGAGTTGGTTCAGGGCTACAACAAAATGGTTAGGTTTCTGGATGGGTTTAAAAACCACTGGATTAGAGCATGGTGCTGGCAACATCAGGGTCGTAGTTTCAATTCCCACGTGGACCACATGCTGAACACACGTGTCGCCGTCAATGCTGACGTTTCTGTAAGTCTCTTTGGGATAAAAGCGTCGGTCACACTTTATTTGGATAGTCCATCTGTAGGTGCTCTCGTACATGGTCATACTATCAACAAACTATCTGTTGATAAGCGACTGCTGGCTAAGGTTACGGTTACGGTTAGGTTTAGAATAAGGGTTAGGGTAGGGTTGATTTTAGGGTTAGGATAAAGGTTAGGGTTAGTAGATAATTAGTTGAAATGTTAATGACTAGTCTGTAGAGCATCTACAGATGGACTATCCAATTAAAGGGATACCGAGGCTGCTAAAAGACCATTTATTAGTCATACCGACAAACGTAGTAAGTATGCAACAGTGACCTATGAGGAATACACGTCTGATATCTGTGTGTTTGGATTTGACATATGAGAGAACTCCGGTTGTATGCCCAACAGGTGTGTGATTAGGTTAATCGCAGCACATTGCTATTGTTTGATCTTATGACCTTCTCCGTTGCTCCTGGAAACCACCCGCCCCTTCCGTGAAGAGTAGGTAGGGCACTTTGGTTAATGTCACTGCCTGAAAGTTCCCCCAACGCAAAGAGCTTTAACATAACAGTAATTAGCTGTGAAATGTTATTTGACACGTGTGGAATAGTACTGGGATTCAACAACACTTTGTCTGGAGTTCTTTGGCCCATTTGGAGGAGAGGAAAAATGGTGATTCATTTCAAAGTCATTTCAACATTGCCTGATAGTTAACCTGTGACGTTCAAGCTCAAAAGTGATTTAACAGAGTTAAATCGACAGCAGCATCACGACAGTGGGTTGGGCATGGTATCATTTGAAACCTGTTGACTTTTTAAAGTAACCTTTTTAGCTTTCATCAACTCTTCATGGAACATTGCAAACACAAGCTAAAATCTCTGTTTTAAACCACATTGTTGCAATGTGTGTAGGCCTATAGGAACGGAAAGAGTCTGTGGAGCTGTTGACATTATAGAAATTCTGTGTGCCTCACTGTACGTTTTAGGAAGAAAATATAAATTGGCCCACCACAGTGAATGCAACTGTTAAGCATGTAGCCTAGCTTCTCTTAACACTTTTTACAGTACACCCAATTCTGCATAATTCAATTCAATACACCCATTTCAATACACCCATTTCAATACACCCAATTCTGCATAATTCAATCCAATACACCCATTTCAATACACCCAATTCTGCATAATTCAATCCAATACACCCATTTCAATACACCCATTTCAATACACCCAATTCTGCATAATTCAAGCCAATACACCCATTTCAATACACCCAATTCAATACACCCAATTCTGCATACCTAAAGTTCACCTCTATAATTTGCATAGCTCGTCTAGATAATCACCACTTCTTGACAAAACAGTCCTTAACACACTTCCATGGTTGGTCAATGACAATTATTAACGTATGTGTCATTCTGTCTGTTTGTCTTCTACCTGTTAGGTCTCTGGATGCTTCAGCTGTTAACAGTACAGCTTTAGGAAACTCTGAGGACTCCGATTCAGAAATTCAGCAGATAGTGGCTGATCTGGAGTCAGACAGCGAGATGAAGTCATACAGTTCCACTCTCACTCTAAGACCCTCTCCCACCCACAAGGGCATGGACAAATCAAAACAGGGCTTCCGCAAAGTTTCCCTGGTCACTGACAATGACACCACAGACCACACTGAAGACAGTGTGGACTACAGAGAATGCACGATCAACGAACCGAATAGAACTGAAAGTGACCTAGGTCCAGTCGCACCAGAATACAAATGGAGGAACCTGTACGAGGGGGTGCAAACTACTTTCGAACCCAAAGGGGAGACCTGGCGCTCTGACTCTCAGTCAGATGAGTCAAGAGTGTCCACATACGATGGACACTACTCTTCCCTCTCTGTGTACACACGACAACTCACCTCTCTCGGGCCGCCATTCCAAGAACCTGGCTTGTCCTCCCTCTCCTCAGAGACACCCCGTTCCCCTGGCAACGGCCGCTGGTTGAGTGACAGGAGCGAAGTTCAGTTGACCCGGGAGAGTAGCGAGCCAGAGGCAGGAACAGGCAGGGGGAGTAGGAGGGTGTGGGAGGAGGAGCTAGCCACTGCACCTGCAGGACAGAGAGAGAGAGAGGTAGAGCAAGAGGGGAGGGAGGGAGAGTCCATGGCAAGGAAGATAAAGTCAGGCTGTGACTTGCAATCACTCCCAGTCTCAAACTTCTCCTCGGCGGGTCAGACCATTGACAACGTGGACTACAGCAGAGGCAGCAGTGACTCCTACTCCAGACAGTACAAGGCCACCCGCGTGGATCTGCTCCCTTCCCCCTCCTCCTCGGACCCTTCCCCCTCTTCCTCTCCCGTGACCTCTGAGCCGGGCTCCCCCTATCACTGCGACATAGAGAGCCTGGTGGACACCCTGAAGAGCATGAACCCTAACCTTCCCCAGAGGCAGAGGAGGCTGCGTGGGACCACCGCCCCCTCCATCATCTCCTCCCTGCCCTCCATCGAGGAGGACACCCCCAGCTCCAGCCCCACCAATACCAAATCTCCCCAGGTGCCCCCTGGGTCTCTGCTGGAGGGCCCCAACAGCCGCTACAACCTGCCCGCAGACCTTGGCCTCAACTGGAGTGCCCCCAAGGAGATGCATTCCCCTCTGGAGTTGATGAAGCTTCAACAGCAGCAGCAACAGGAGCAACAGGCTGGAGACCACCAATGGAACCGTGGAGGCCTCAACCTCCCACTCCGAGCCTCGGCTCTTAGCAGCATCGTCATGAGGAAGAGCTCCTTGGGCAGTGACTCTTCCCCAGAGCACTCGCCGTCCCCCTGCTAAATGGAGGGAGCAGCAACCAGTCTCCAAACCCCTCGCGCCTGGACAGATCCCTCCTCTACTCTAGCTATCGTTCAGCATCGATTGATCAACCACAGGAGAACGGCAAGGCCCATAGCCCAGGCCAGCGGCCCTCTCTGTTCCTTACGGGCTCCCTACCGGACATAGGGCCTAACCAGGACCACATGAGCTCAGGGCCTGGTATGGGCATGGCTGATGTGTCTGGGAGCAGACTTGGATTCAAATCTGGAGTTGGAACCCAAACTGGAACAGGAACTGATCCTTCAACCCACTTCCGCTACGAGCGTTTCTCCTCCCGGATGTCTGACTCCTTAACCGGAAACAACACAGACACCAACTGTCGAATGATCAGGCCCCCTCCCCTCCCTAGCTTCACCTCTACCCGAGAAGGCCTTCTCAGTCCCACAAGCTCACCTCTGGACATCTACAGGTCTTTCGCCAATGCTAATGAGTCCGCATTAAAGCTCAGCCCGGGGCTGGGTGGTATGGGTTCCAATGGCAACACGGCCTCTGTGGGCTCTATTGGTCTGGGTCTGCAGAGGAACTTCAGTAACGAAGGCCTGAACTCACCACTGTTCAACATGGGATCCCCCCATGCAGGGTCCCCCGATGGAGGATCTCACTTCAGTCCAGAGGCTGAGAAGAACCTGGTGCCCAAGTACAGGGCTTTCCCTGACGCCTATGTGAGTACTGACCTGGGGATTTCTTTTTTAGCATTGATTTCGATGGAAGGTTTGAGAAGGGAGAATATTTCAGTAAGAGATTGCGTGAAAACTCGGATCATGGGGATGGTAAAGGGGGTGTGATGTAAGTCATGGAAAAGACTAATGGGACAGGGTCTAGAGTAAGGGAAATGGAGGCATTTACTAGGATTCGCTTGTATTTGTCTGGGACTTGTATTTCAGCATTGGCTTCATTCATTTTTTAAATAATGCTTAGCGAGAGATTGTGGGAACACGGTGTGAGAGGAGAAGAATACAGGAGGAGGGGAAATGGAATTCAGCCTGGGTATGCAGGATGCCTACTAAGCATTTGAGCCTTAGTTTATATAGAAGTTCTGGAATACAGATGAGTTTCGATTTGATTTTTGATTTTTTTACCTTTCATTGAATGAGTTCCACCACAGTGATGCCGATGCCCTCGCTGAACGAAAGGGTGTGTGAGAGAGCAGTGAAATGAGTCTAGGGTGACGTTCCATGGCCATATACATAAGATCAGTTTACAGTATGTACAATATCTGTTCTCCCCTCTCATGTAGATAGTTCTTCTCCATCTGCATTCTCTCTTGCCATAATACACATCTTCAGGTCTCTAATAAATACAGTAGTACACAAGAATACAGGTGACACTAAAAGAGGGAGCTGACTTCATAAGAACTTCTAGAAATAAAGAAGTGACTCCTTGTGTGGCTCGGGTTGCTGTGGTTACAAGGTGAGTGGGTTAAGCCAATGTTTTGCAGTGTGCCTCTTGATGATAATAGCTTTCAGGATGGGTCCTGATCAGCAAGTTGTTTCATGCCAACACACATATTCACGCAGGCATGCACGACATGAATGCACATGCATGTGTGAGCGCACACACAATCATTCACTCTATGGTCCTCAAGGCTTGGATCGCACGCTAAACACATTCAACAGTCTCACACTCCAAAAAGTATTTCAGCAGATTTTGTGTGTTTTTGTGAAGCTTAATTTGTGTGAAAAGACACACATATTTGTGCGATTTAATTGACAGGTAAATACATTTCTTTTGGGGGGGACATTTTGGAAACGATCTTTTGAAAGTTATTCAGGTGCCCATTGCATGATGGCCAATGTTGTTCTACACTGCCTTATTTTATGTCCCACATTTATTTATATATATAAAAAAAACTTAACAAACCAATATTGTTCAGGTTGTCACCTGAAATAATTATAATATAACAGCAGCATTATACTGTTTTTTTGGTTTATTAATGCAAATACTGTTTTTTTATGCTTGTTTTCGCTTAATACTTTGGGATACTGGTGCACTTGTAGTCAAAAGCCATTTTTCTGCATAGGCAACAGTAGGCCTACACCATTTTCTTGATAATGTATTTCATATTTCGGGGACCCTACATTACAACATTTTCTTCATAATGCATTTAATACAAGGATCCACTTTTTCATGTACATGATACAATTTCTTTCATAATGATTGGGGAATGGGGGAATGAGGATACATTTTTATGATGGGAAATTATAATACACACCAAAAATACACACACACGCACACTTATACACACACTCCCTTTGTTTGTACTCATGTTATAGCCAACTCTTGTCTTGGCTGTGCCAAATGTGCGCCACCCTATGGGATTCCCAATCACAGCCAGATGTGATGCAGCCCCGTATTTGAACCAGGGACTGCAGTAACGCGTCTTGCACTGAGATGCAGTGCCTTAGACCGCTGCGCCACTCAGGCGGGCATATGGGTGATCCACACCCATCTGATGTGGATCATTGTCAGGTTATTAGCTGTATATGCTTCAGTAACAGAAGAACACCATGTTTGTAATAACACTTTAAACAGGTCCTTTGTCAATGTGTAGAACGTGTTTGTTTTGGGTCCACACTGGTAAGTTAACTTATGTAAATGTCTAGTCAGAGGTTTTTCTTCTGAATAACTGGTCTGGGCATAGCACTTTCCATTCATCCTCAGGCAACTTTGATGTAAAGGCTTGATCACACCTGCAGTAAGAATGTCTATGCATCACGCCCATTGTTGCTTATCCATTGTTCACTAGATATATCAATGTAATTACACCCAACACAATGTTGTAAAAACAGAATGCTTCCCACTACTAGATCACATAACTAGACGTGAGCTGGACGTGATCCCAACGCTGCCACCAATGTGGCGTAAAACAGTGAAAGCTGCAACAGGAAATCTAACCAGGGCTCGTATGTGGCAGGGGAATTTAAACCGCACCTTTCCAGGTCTTCTGTTTCCCCACATTTATCGATGAATTCATTTCCCATCATGAAAATGTTTCCCCATTCCCCAATCAAACACCTTCATTGATTGATACCACACAAAAAATAGACAAATACCATTTTTTTTTACTGCAGTCTGTCAACCGACATAGCACCAGCATCCCAAAGTATTAAACGAAAAGAGCATAAAACCATAAAAATAATGTATTTCAGTAACAACTTGGTTAATTAACAATATTGTGTTAACACATTTATAACACACATTATATTTTGGGGGATATTGTTTTGTATATACAGTTGAAGTCGGAAGGTTACATACACTTTAGCCAAATACATTTCAACTCAGTTTTTCACAATTCCTGACATTTAATCCCAGTAAATATTCCCTTTCTTAGGTCAGTTAGGTTCACCAATTTATTTTAAGAATGTGAATTGTCAGTATAATAGTAAAGAGTGATTTATTTCAGCTTTTATTTCTTTCATCGCATTCCCAATGGGTCAGAAGTTTACACACACTCAATTAGTATTTGGTAGCACTGCCTTTAAATTGTTTAACTTGGGTCAAATGTTTCGGGTAGCCTTCCACAAGCTTCCTAAGATAAGTTGGGTGAATTTTGTCCCATTCCTCCTGACAGAACTGGTGTAACTGAGTCAGGTTTGTAGGCCTCCTTGCTCGCACACGCTTTTTCAGTTCTGCCCACAAACTTTCTATAGGATTGAGGTCAGGGCTTTGTGATGGCCACTCTAATACCTTGACTTTGTTGTCCTTAAGCCATTTTGCCACAACTTTGGACGCATGCTTGGGGTCATTGTCCATTTGGAAGGCCCATTTGCGACCAAAATGTAACTTCCTGACTGATGTCTTAAGATTTTGCTTCAATATATCCACAGAATCTTCCTGCCTCACGATGCCATCTATTTTGTGAAGTGCACCAGTCCCTCCTGCAGCAAAGCACCCCCACAACATGATGCTGCCACCCCCGTGTTTCACGATTGGGATGGTGATCTTTGGCTTGCAAGCCTCCCCTTTTTCCTCCAAACATAACGATGGTCATTATGGCCAAACAGGTCTATTTTTGTTTCAACGGACCAGAGGACATTTCTCCAAAAAGTATGATCTTTGTCCCCATGTGCAGTTGCAAACAGTAGTCTGGGTTTTTTATGGCGATTTTGGAGCAGTGGCTTCGTCCTTGCTGGTTATGTAGATATAGGACTCGTTTTACTGTGGATATAGATACTTTTGTACCTGTTTCCTCCAGCATCTTCACAAGGTCATTTGCTGTTGTTCTGGTATTGATTTGCACTTTTTGCACCAAATTACGTTAAAGGCACAGTCAACTTAGTGAATGTAAACTTCTGACCCACTGGAATTGTGATACGGTGAATTATAAGTGAAATAGTCTGTCTGTAAACAATTGTTGGAATAATTACTTCATGCACAAAATTGATGTCCTAACCGACTTGCCAAAACTATAGTTTGTTAACAAGAAATTTGTGGAGTGGTTGAAAAGCGAGTTTTAATCACTCCAACCTAAGTGTATGTAAACCTCCGACTTCAACTGTGTATATATTTATTTTTTGTATTTATTATTGAACTTTTACCCCTTTTTCTCCACAATTTCGTGGTATCCAATTGATAGTTACAGTCTTGTCTCATCGCTGCAACTCCCGTACGGACTCGGGAGAGGCAAAGGTCGAGAACCATGCATCCCCCGAAACCCAACCAAGCCGCACTGCTTCTTGACACAATGCCCACTTAACCCGGAAGCCAGCCACGCTACCAATGTGTCAGAGGAAACACTGTGCACCTGGAAACCAAGTCAGCGTGCACTGCACCCGGCCCGACACAGGAGTTGCTAGTGCGCGATGGGACAAGGACATCCCTGCCGGCCAAACCCTCCCCTAACCCGGACAATGCTGGGCCAATTGTGTGCCGCCCCATAGGTCTCCCGGTCGTGGCCGGTTACGACAGAGCCTAGACTTGAACCCAGAGTCTCTAGTGGCACAGCTACGTAGCACTGCGAAGCAGTGCCTTAGATCATTGCGCCACCCGGGAGGCCCCCATTTGCTTTTTTACATACATATATGTTCGACACAAGAAAAAGGCAGTGTGGAACATCTTTGCCCATTATGCATTTCTCCATTAACTTTCAAAAGATTGTTCCAAAGTTTGCCTCCCAAAAATCTATTTTCCTATGAATGAAGTCGCTCAAAAATGTGTATTTTTCTATGAATGAAGTAGCACAAAAGTGTGTGTATTTTCACAAAAATTTAGCCACACAAAAAACGCAAGAAATCTGCTGAAATACCTTATGTACACATTTGCACGAATTGAGTGTGAGATTGTGTTGACTCATTATACAAAATTGGAGTTCTTTCAGTTTTTCAGCCTCTTCCACAGAACTTTGAAACGGGCACATAAATGGTTTCACAATCAAATGGCTTATTTTTACAGTTTACATATACCGTTTATGCCACATAAATGTCACACCACAAAATGCGTCCTCGATGGGAAATACATTTGAACCATTTAGGATTTTTCCTCAATAAAGTAGCTATCAGCCTATTCACGGCTAGTAAGTGGGGACAAAAGTCAAGTGTGAGTGTTAGTTCACGAAAAGGGTCTGGTTTCTGTGGGACTATTTAAGATTACTCTTTGAAGAGTTAGGGTTTCAGACGATTTCGGAAGATAAAGATGCCATAACAGTATACATTCGAGCTTTATCTGGCTGCATTCTACTGAGATGTTGGCACTTGTCCTATGCAAACTGTAGGGTGTTTTGCAGAGTTGGCACATTGCATGTGTGCCTTCTTTGTTTTCCGGTCCGGATATCTAGTTGCCTTGCCTCCTGTCAGGGCCACAGGTAAAGCTCATGATGCTTTGTGTCTCTGAGACTATTATTGACCCTGCTGAGCCATGTGATTAGGCTCCTCAATGGGGACTGGCTGTCTGACCTCAAATGTGTAGGCCGAAACCTAATATAAATCAGAATATGAGATACACATCCGAAAATGAGATCCACATGGGTGAGAAGTTTTTATTTTATTTATTGTATTTAAACAGGCAGATCAATTAAGAGTAAATTACTATTTATAATGGCAACCTGGCTCAAGTCTTTTTGAGCAAATCTCCCATTGACATCAATACATGATTTATGCAATAGTTTCTGTGCATAGCCTAGATCTCAGGCAAGAATGCAGACAGAAGTCACAAGGGCAGTTCAGTTTCCTATAATGTCAGTGGTTCTCTGACCCCAATGCTATGTCACTAGGGCAGGTAAAGTAAGTGGCTTATCAAGTGAGTGTTGCCAGGCAGGTGTTTGGGGAAAATGTGTTTCACCACCCACTGTTGGCTTTTACAGCCTCATCCTGCTTTCCCTCTGCCAACAGAGAGGAGAATTGAGGGAGAGAGACAGATGGACATGGAAATGGAGAATGAGAATGAGTCTCTCCAACCCTCCGTCTCTCTTTTACTAAGAACAGAGAAGAGGGATGGAGATGGGAGAGTGTACGAGAGAGAGTCAAACATGCAAAGACAGACCTATCAAAACACAATGGTTGGAGTTTCTGGTGAATTGCCTAAATAGGCATCTCCCCTGACGTGGGCATGTTTTCAATACAAACTCCTTTACTCATACTGTACTCCGTACAAGGCATTCAATCCTTATGAACGTTTCCCAGTATAACCTTAGTCTTGTAATAAATCAAATCTAGTGACACATAACTTGACATTGTGGGATGGTAACCAACCTTCCAATTAATGGCAATGCATTTCTTATGCCACTATAAATGCTTGGTTACACAGCTTCTTCTGATAAGTCTCCAGGATCAACATTTCCATGCAAACAAAAACAGGGAGAAGGGAGAATCTGTAGACATGCAGAAATAAAAGAACGTACTCTTTGCCAGAATTCAAGCCAGCCTTCACCAGACCATAACAATTGCAAATACAGTATGTCCCCTTTTGGGTTTTACAGCTCCAGCAGAGGAATGATATTTCTGAGTGCATGTTTTTCAGTTTCACTGGCATATAGTTTGTTCTATGGATGGTCTTAAACTGCAGTAATTTATGTCTGAGATTATATGAACGTGGCCGGGCATTCAAACATACAGTATTTTTATCCATTCATCATCGTTAATAGCTTCTACCAGGTCTTCCTCACATTTTTGTTTGACATGTTTTGTGTAGTCGGGAAACGCCTCTATCAACCCTTGATACATTTTGGTTTCAGACTGCCTTAATATAGCATCTGGCTTG
This sequence comes from Oncorhynchus nerka, assembly GCF_034236695.1. Classification (NCBI taxonomy): domain Eukaryota; kingdom Metazoa; phylum Chordata; class Actinopteri; order Salmoniformes; family Salmonidae; genus Oncorhynchus; species Oncorhynchus nerka. The sequence goes on from NC_088402.1 coordinate 42,096,714, forward strand.
TCCACTGTTTGCTGCACAGAGAGAAGAATTTGTATTATTTTCTACATGGTAGAATAATAGTGAAGACATCAAAACTATGAAATAACACATATGGAATCATGTAACCAAAAAAGGGTGGCTACTTTGAAGAATCTAAAATATATTGTTTAACACTTTTTTTGGTTACTACATGATTCCATATGTGTTATTTCATAGTTTTGATGTCTTCACTATTATTCTACAATGTAGAAAGTTAAAATAAAGAAAAGCCCTGACATGAGTAGGTGTGTCCAAACTTTTGACTGGTACTGTATATATTTTACGGGTCGCCACTGGCCTAGTAATACAGATATCCTAATATAAGGGCCATGTGAGAATCTCTGGTAATTTAAACTATTTCTTCAGTTATTTTTGCGCATTTGATATTACCTATAGGGTGCAAAATTGCTGGGACCATGGCTGTCAAGTGGGCTGTGTCACATACGCCTAAAATAACATTGCGGGACTGCGGTTGTTTTGTTTTACCAGTTGTAGCGGGTGGGAGTCGAACAGAGAGCTGCGGGCGGGAGCGGGACGAAGAAATTGGTCCATGCAGACCTCTACTGTGCACCATGACAGTGAAGTCTGTAATGTTAGAGCTGTTTATTACTGTGTCAGTGTGAAAAGTAGGGAATTAGGGAAACTTGACAGATCAATAACGTTACATTGCCGTACTGACTAATAAAAACTCACATTGCACTGAAAAAAAACGTGAGATTAGCAATCTTCAATCGTATGGCTGATGGTTTCATTGTTTGATTCAGGTCTAGTGTGATTGAGGCAAAAAAATAATAGCTAACACCAGCCAACTTTTGGACAGCTCTCTCTTGCTTGCAAGCCGAAGAACACCATCCCAACCGCGAAGCACAGGGAAGGCAGCATCACATTGTGGGGGTGCTTTGCTGCAGGAGGGACAGGTGCACTTCACAAAATAGATGGCAGGAAAATGATGTGGATATATTGAAGCAACATCTCAAGACATCAGTCAGGAAGTTAAAGCTTGGTCGCAAATGGACAATGACCCCAAGCATACTTCCAAAGTTGTGTGCGAGCAAGGAGGACCTACAAACCTGAGTGTTACTCCAGCTCTGTCAGGAGGAATGGGCCAAAATTCACCCAACTTATTGTGGGAAGCATTTGGAAGGCTAACCAAAACGTTTGACCCAAGTTAAACAATTTAAAGGCAATGTTACCAAATACTAATTGAGTGTATGTAAACTTCTGACCCACTGGGAATGTGATGAAAGAAATAAAAGCTGAAATAAATCATATTCTCTACTATTATTCATTTCACATTCTTAAAATAAAGTGGTGATCCTAACTGACCTAAGACAGGGAATTTTTACTTGACTTAAATGTGACGTTGATTGAAATGCCAGGCATACAGTAGGTCCACACGGCAAAGAGATGTTTTCAACTAAATTCACAACAGCAGGGACGAGCGGGATATGGAAGCAACCGTTCCCCGTTGAAGGCAGTGAACGTCATTCCGTGAGTGACTAGCAAAATCACTAAGAATAGTTGTGGGCACTAACATTTTAGTTGTTTTAAAAAAATCCTGTATCGCAGTCAAAGAAGCTTGAGTGGCACGTTGGAAATGCATTGCCGCGATTGTTCTGCCAATACCGCGGAGTGACCTAACTTTTTAGTGCCTGCAACTGTGAAATCCTGGCACTTGAGCAGAAGGTTGACTGACAGATCAGTTACTCAAGTCTTTACCAATAGTTTAGTACATCCCCCACTCTCTCTTTCTCTCTGTGTCTCTGATTAATCGAGTGAATGCTGTCAGTTCCATCATGTACCCACGCCTCACCACCTTCCACCATGCAGATCAGGTGTCAACCTCAAGCCAAGCGCTGCAGGGGGGGAATGTGCTTACAGAACGTCTTGTAGGCTCAGCATGATCAGTGCAGACTGTGCACAGACTTGTGTAAGAGAGATTAACGGAACAGCGGGTAAAAGAGAAGACTTAATCATTGTTACCCCTCCACCTCCCTCCCTCTTCCTCTCCCGGGCTAGACTTGACTCAGCTCTGTCTGATCCACCAATAAACAGAGGTCGAACTTAAGGTAAACAAGAGATGAAGATACAAAAGACGAGGTGTGGCATCCAAAGCAGGATTCGACAGATAGATCTCTGGGAGGAGAAGTGCGATAGAGACTCGTAAAATCATACAAGAAAAGAAAACATAACCCTGTGCCAAGATTAATTATGCCCCTCATGCTACCTGGATGGGTAGTTTTCATTAATGTCACATAAGAGTTGAAGTCAGAAGTTTACATACACCTTAGGCAAATACATTAAACTACATTAAACTGACATTTAATCCAAGTAAAAATTCCCTGTCTTAGGTCAGTTAGGATCATAATTGTTTAACTTGGGTCAAACGTTGTGTATAGCCTTCCACATGCTTCCCACAATAAGTTGGGTGAATTTTGGCCCATTCCTCCTGACAGAGCTGGTGTAACTGAGTCAGGTTTGTAGGCCTCCTTGCTTGCATACGCTTTTTCAGTTCTGCCCACAAATTCTCCATAGGGTTGAGGTCAGGTCTTTGTGATGGCCACTCCAATACCTTAACTTTGTTGTCCTTAAACCATTTTGCCACAACTTTGGAAGTATGCTTGGGGTCATTGTCCATTTGGAAGACCCATTTGTGACCAAACTTAACTTCCTGACTGATGTCTTGAGATGTTGCTTCAATATATCCACATAATTTTCCTTCCTCATGAGGCCATCTATTTTTAGAAGTGCACCAGTCCCTCCTGCAGCAAAGCAACCCCACAACATGATGCTGCCACCCCCGTGCTTCCCGGTTGGTTTGGTGTTTTTCGGCTTGCAAGCCACCCCCTTTTTCCTCCAAACATAACGATGGTCATTATGGCCAAACAATTATATTTTTGTTCCGTCAGACCAGAGGACATTTCTCCAAAAAGTACGATCTTTGTCCCCATGTGCAGTTGCAAACCGTAGTCTGGCTTTTTTATGTCGGTTTGGAGCAGTGGCATCTTCCTTGCTGAGTGGCCTTTCAGGTTATGTCGATATAGGACTCATTTTACTGTGGATATAGATACTTTTGTACCTGTTTCCTTTTCGCACTGAAGTACGTTCATCTCTAGGAGTGGTGTTTTATACTTGCGTACTATTGTTTGTACAGATTAACATGGTACCTTCAGGCGTTTGGAAATTGCTCCCAAGAATGAACCAGGCTTGTGGAGGTCTACAATTTGTTTTTCTGATGTTTTGGCTGATTTCTTTTGATTTTCTCATGATGTCAAGCAAAGAGGCACTGAGTTTGAAGGTAGGCCTTGAAATACATCCACAGGTACACCTCCAGTTGCCTCAAAGGATGTCAATTCGCCTATCAGAAGCTTCTAAAGCCAGGACATCATTTTCTGGCATTTCCCAAGCTGTTTAAAGGCACAGTCAACTTAGTGTATGTAAACTTCTGACCCACTGGAATTGTGATACAGTGAATTAATTATAAGTGTAAACAATTGTTGGGAAAATGACTTCTGTCATGCACAAAGTAGATGTTCTAACCGACGTGCCAAAACGATAGTTTGTTTTCAAGAAATGTGTGGATTGGTTGAAAAATTAGTTTAAATACTCCAACCTAAGTGTATGTAAACTTCCGACTTCAACTGTAATTCCAACTTGTGGGTCAGTCCCAAAGGTGAAGTTTACTGGTAGTATGCCTTATGAATCATCCCAGTCATGCCCTTTAGCACGGACTAGTGTTTTTTACAACCAAATCCTAGTCGCTAATGGAACAAGCACACTCGACACAGAAACAGTCTGGATAATTGCCACGGTAACCGACACTCAATCACTTTTGACAAAAGGACCTTGGCAGCAGTGTGTCGTAACCAGACAGGTGAGGACACTACATAATGATCACTCTATTGTGGGACTGCTCACTCCGTCTCTCAGTAGTTTCAGTCGGGTTATTCCACCCCCAAAGACACCACAGATACACGTGATGTGTTTAATGACTGTACGGGTTGATTTAGGGCTTACATAACGCATCTGCAGCATTTTCTATACGTTCTGCTCCAGAATGTTTCAGCTATAGGTCTGCAAAGGCATCTCGTCAAGCAAGCCACGATGTAAGAATGAAAGAGCACGAACCTGTGCCTTAGCTTGAATTGCACGCGATTACATTATTTTATAGACGTCGGCACGACACCTTTTGATACATTCGACAAGGTTTCAGTTTTTTGTTCCAATGTTGGGATTTGTATTTGGTTATCACATATCAGACACACATCTGCTTTTGGCCGATAGAAACCAATTAAAAGCCGATTAATAAAACTGGTGCCAACCAAAATGAGGAGATCGTTAGTCATCATTTATCTTCTTTATCCAAACACAACGATCACACACGTACAGCGTACAGAGCCCATTTTGAGCGGGATTGCTCCTGCAGCTCCTCAGCTGGTTGTTCCTGGAGTAGAACGTGCTTTTATCAACCTATTCATTGGGCAACAATTCTGAATAAAGTCCTGTGTTAAAAACAGTTTTGGTGCACGATTAAAAGGAGCTACTATTTTTATTTCTCAACTGTTAATTGATGCACGCCTCCCATTCACCATTAAAGTTTAGGCAACAGGCTCTCAGCTCGTCACCCACCACTTTATAATGTGCACTGGAGGCTTTATGCATTATGAAAACATATTTAAATTCATTGAAACCTGAATGTTTTATTTCATATTATGAGGCGCATGTCTTACCTTGCTTCAAAGTAGCCTATAGGCAAAATCCCACCATGGAAACCTGGAGGCAATTATTTGATAAAGACTTCATAGGCAGGGCATGACTTTTAAGTTTGGAGAATCTTACAATTTATCCTACCATTTCTACCATTTTGCATGCCAGTTGTGATTGTTGTGGAGCAGTTTAATTTCAATAACTTTTTAGTTTCTCAAAATCATTGTCACATGGTTAATCCTAAAAATCTGAATTAAAATGATAAAAATCTTGAAGTTGAAAATAAACTAATGCAAGTTCACCAGCCTCTACCATATGGGCACATTGATACACCATTATACACCGTGATCCATTGGCAGCTAAATAAATGAACACATGGAACTCATAGCCTATAGGCCAATGCAGCAGTAGGCCTGTAACTTCCATTGCTCTTTCACACTGAAGATTGGGGATTACTGAGTGGGAGATTGTAGGAAAGATTTTTCAAATAGCTTACTGTGAGGAACTATAGTTTTAATATATTGTCATTCGCAATGGCTGTTTAAAAAAAACAACACTTTCCTACATTTCTTCGCAGCAGGCCAGGTATTTCTATGCGTGCTCAGGTGCGCGGGCTCCCTCAATATTATCAGGACAGAAACCAGACACGTGCTCATTGCTCACATGAAGCACTCCAAACAAAAGACAATGAAATATTTACACATCTCGTAAATGACGGTTAAATG